>NC_073696.1:206479189-206779189 GCF_029784165.1 Wyeomyia smithii
TCAAACCACTGTTCTTGAACCATGACTTAGACAAAAGAAACAAAGTCCTTTTTTATCCATTATCTTGGCTGGTTTTCCACTACCTTTCATACGAATTATTGTTGAGGTTTGCAAAATTGCTGTACTATATACAGTCGAAACTGGAAGAATTTCGCTTTTAAAATGATTTACCATGAGCTTTTTGCCTAAATGTGTATGTAGTTCAGAACTGTACAATGCATTTGCATAACGTTTCTTGTTTCGACATCATTTCGAACAGAACTAAGCATGCATAAACAAAACAAAATATATTGGCATAAAGCGGAGGGAGAGAGAGAGAGATTACATATATAAACTCTCATTCCTCTCTGAGCGTGTTTGTTAGAGTAAGAGAACTACGAAAAAATCCAAAATTTTAGTTATCAGCCGTTATTATTACCTCGCTTTGTGATTTTTGTTTCATACTAGTGCTGTGGGTGGCTCCGCCTTTTTGAAAAGTTCAATCATTCTTTCACTTTTGCAAGACACAAAGACAATACATTTCGTATGTAATAAGAATGTATAAAAAATGAATCTCACTTTGTGTTGGCAACCGATAGATCCTCAATCTCGTAACTCTTTACCACTCTTAACCATGCAATAAAATAGCATATTTTTGTTTGAAAGGATTTTGAATAAAAGCAGTTAACAGAAGTACAGCACTCTCAGCCACGCAACAATATAGTTTCGTTCAAAATTGACAAATTCTAACAAAAAAAAAAAAACAGAGATATAAATTTCAAAACTAGATTTTGTGGGATAAAACTTAACAGTGCGCTTGACACTGCTGGCCATCAAAAACTCAAAAATTATTTGAACAAAACCGATGACATATAAAATTTTGTTGAACAACTATTTGCGTAGCCGTATTCACTCCAAAATGGGCACTCTCAAAGAAAAAAAAAATCGTTCTAACAAAAACTTTTTCATGAATGTTATTTAGGTGAAATTCATCATTATATTTTCAAGCACATTAGCGGGGGCCTAGTGTGGTTGGTAACGTCTCCGCCAACCACGCTCGACGCCTGGGTTCGAATCCCACCGCCGACATTGGCATTGTTTGTGGGAGGTGGCGTGATCCACTCACAACCAACCCAACTGGTCTAGATTCAATCCTAGCCGACACCGGGAGATTTTCTGAGGCGAAAAATCTCTGGGATCACGCCTTCCATCGCATGAGGAAGTAAAGCCGTTGGCGCCGGTCCGTTAATAAACGGGTCGTGAGTTAGGGTCCTGGGTGTGGAGTCGCCTCCCTGGGCGTCGGAGATTGGCCACAACAGTAGCGGAACTAGACCGACGGAAAATAAGCGAGAATAAAAAAAAATAAATTATCAAGCACAGGCAAAGCGAAGCGGTGAAGTCTCAGAAGAAAGCTGTTCCTATTATGATTCAATGCTGTTCCAATCATGATACAAAACAGGCCTCGTATATCACCAATAATTCTAACTTTAATGCAAATATTTGGCATAAAAAGTGTTTCTACATGAAGTTTAAATGTCATAGATGCGTTTTACGGAAAAAGAAACTGCAATCCCTGAATATTGAATCCATTATCACTGCTTACAAACAAGGCATGAGAGCAAATTGTGTTCAAAAATGGATAATTTTTAAAACTTTGTTACCATACCTAAATACCTACTATACAAAAATTGTTGCAAAAAATAAAAATAGCTCACTTATTAATCAAAGAGAAAGTAAACAAAGAGAATCTCTTAAAGTTACTTAGATACTTTTGAAAAGTTACGCGAGAATTAGAAACCGAGGATTATCCTCTTTTCACTGGGCTTAAGTGAATGACTGCTCTGCTTCTCTATCCAACGAAAAAAAAAATGGTTGTAATCCAACAACGTACTTAAATGTGAGCGATAGAAAAGAGAGCGAACAACTGACTGCACACGAGTTTCCGGGGAGCCTATTTAGCGCCAGGCGAAAAATTGGTGAAATTATGTTTTCGGGTATCTTTTGAATATGACGATTCAGTGTGAAATGAGTACATTTTGTGCTACTCAATTTATCTGCTTTGATTTATCGAAGGAATTTCATAATCATATTTGAAAGTACCGGTTTAAACTTCAAACTAATATATTAAAAACTGTTTCAAAGGCGTTTACTGCGAACGAATTACCGCTGCATGAATTGCAAAAGTTTTCTTGTTTATTTAGTGATAAAATGGTCATTTAAGTACATCCTTCTGTTGGCCTCCGTGGCGGCAATTCACAGCCCAGGAGACCAACTGCACATTGAATAACTGCACTTGCAGTCAACTTTTTTTTCCGACATGTTAATGTCCCCAACTCTCTCCAAGCAAGCGGAAAACAGTTTTCATTCCATTTCTAGAGCAGAGAAAAAATCTAGATTAAAAAAAAACTTTCACTTTCGTGCGGACTGGCACAGAACTCACGCAAATATTGACCCAGAAAATTTGTCGTATTTGTAATCAATTTTCCGCCGAGTCAAACTCGGCGAACAAAAAAAAACTTACACTTTCAATGAATGAAAAGTTCAGCTACGGCCCGGAAGCCTTTGGCAAATGGCATCGGGGAAAAAGGATTAAATTTGTACTCGCTCTCTGTGTTGGTGGTTGGGAGGGAGGCAAGGACCCAACGTCCGAAACGCACCTGTAAATGGAAAGAAAGTTCGCCAGTGGCTTTGAACGTGCAGTTCGTTGCCCGCTGTCGATGTCAGTCGTTCAACTCGAGTGGTAAAATAAATTTTTGTTCGTGATTTGTCGAACTTTGTGTGCGCAATTTTTTTCTCGGTATTTAAGGAATCCGTAGAGGCAACACGGGGATATCTTTTAATTAAAGCAATTTTTTTTCTCTCTGCAGCTCTTCTCCTGTGCAATTTGGCTACCGTTACGGCACAAGACGTTCTCGGTAAAGTGTGAAAAATCACTTTTGGGACAAAGTTTTATCTTTGCTAACTTTGCAGCAGAAATAGCAGCAGCAGCGATGGTTGGGGGAGAAAAAAAAAAGGTAACATCTGGAACGACAGCTTCGCCGCGCGCTGATTCCAAATTTTGTCGGCAGTGCGGAAGGATTGTGTGCATGGTAGAAGGTTTTTTTTTATCGGGAAAGTTTTCCTACGGGAGACTATTAATTTTGTTCCTTTAAATAAGTTGTGTTATTCGTTAAACTTGGCAAGATTTAATAAAAAGACGAAAGAAGAAGGAGAGAAGTTGGTGACTTGTTTGGAGTGATGATTCTAGGTAGAACAATTTGTGCAGGTATTACGCAAAAAATACGTTTATGATATGGATTGAAAATTTTATTTTTATAAAACTGGACGTACTTCGACAGCTGCTGTTGGCAAAAAAAAAATCCGTTTGGAAAATCCCATCTGGTCCGGCTTGGCAGAGATAACAAAACACTTCTAAATCGTTGTTTCCTCGGACGAATGCGATAAGAGGTAGGTACGAGTTTTCAAGCTTCAACAATACCGGCTACCGTCCACCCACTAAGCCTTTGTTTAGTCGTGATGGTGACGGTGGATGCACCGTATGCTCACTAGTCATAAAACCTACGATCAATCCACCTTGGAATATGAGCAGGGCGATCTCGATAAAAAAGAGCTATCTCGAATTGCCAACATCGACGAGGATAAAATTTTTGGAAGGCGTTTTTGTGTGGGTATCGTAATAGAAGAAGGATTTTTTTGAGTAAAGCTAGCTGCATTCCTTGTTTATAGAACGGTAAAAACTTGGACCCGAGCGAGTTGATATCCTTTGCCCAAATAAAACTTAATTTTATTCGACATTTATAGTGCAGTTAATGGATCTGAGTGCATCGCAAATTGCGCCAAGGTTGTGCCTTTTTCGTCTGTGTGCTTAGGACCATTTTCTCGCCGTCCCATTGTTGGTTTTCCGATGGCAGTTTTTGCGCTCACTACCGATGCTAGGCGAGCGTGCTTCCATAAAAGCCGTCCGTTGGTGCTTTTATGGGTACTGAAATCTGTCGCTGAATGTGGGTTTATTTCCGGCTAAATTTTACTAACAGTTTTCGTCATACGCGGTGGTACCCCTGGTTCTGGCGGAAACAATAGAGAAAAAAAAAGTTCGACCATCAGAATCGGGAAAGGATGAAAAGATTGTACATTTTTACTTGCCTTTTCCCGTCAATTTTTTCATCGTCATTGTGAATATCGGGACACGTGAAAGTCCTGCGATTATTGAAGCCATTCCAGTTGACCGCCGCAAATCTGCCTGATCGGAGAACACGGGTCGAGTTGTAAGCAAAAAAGTTTTTTTTTGTCCATTGTTGTGTTTTGCCTTCGTGTTATTGAGTCATTCGAGGGGATAAGTGGCTTTTCGACAAAGGAACGCAAGGTTGGATGGTGCGGAACCACGTCAATATTGTGCGGAAATAGAGTGATTTTTTATTAGGTTTAAGACTTGGCTCGAGAATGCGTCTTGATGTGACGCATTTTTTGTCGATATAATGGTTAATTGTGTGTTAATTCATACATTTATATCGTTTTGTTATTGGAGAATCACAAATGAACTACGAGACAGGCGTGCTTTCATAAAAAAAAAACTTTTTTTAATCCTACCTTATTCAGAAATGTCTCAGAAATAGATGTAATTAGCTAGCTAATTGCTAGGAGCTTTATGATTTACGACTTTTACTAAGATCGCGTTGCAACCAATAGTCGCGGAAGTTGAAAAGCATTTCTTTAGATGTGTGTCCCCTTTTTCAAAAGGATTCTCAACTATAGGGGCGAATTTTAAGTACCGTAACTATTGGACCACTTGCATATTTAAAAAATTGGAAAATTAAATCTATGGAACTTATTCTCATTAGGAATTTGTCTCACATTTTTTCATCCTGGATTTTCTACTAAAAGTTTAATTTAAAGATTAAGTATTTATTATTTAATTTTTCAAATTTGCAGTCAAAATTATTTTAAAAGAAATCAATCACAACATGTTTTTTAATTTAAAATGACTATCAGAGTCGTTCAAAGTCATTGGAATATAAATATTTACTAATTATGTTGGAATTAAAATTAGTTTCTAAAAATTAAAGGAAAATTACCAATTCCTCCATCTTGAAGTTTTATTAAAAGTTTTGTTCTAGTTACTGTTTTTTAAGAATTAAAAAAATGTTACCTTGTGTTTTAATTAACATTGAGGGTTTATCCTCAGACAATTTTTCTACAAAACCAAAAATATCTGAGCTACAACTTCGCGCGCAACATTGTTTAACTCCGTCACTTACTACGGTGACATAACTCTTCCTTTCCGTCGCACTCGTAGAGATGCAGGGGCAAACTTGGTCTCCAACAATAACCGCTGTTACATCTTCTTCCATACAACCTCTATTCTTATCCTTACGGTAATGAGGACGTAGCCGGTACCGTTATCGATCTATACAAAGCAAAAGCTACTGAATTGTTGCCCATTGAAAATGGTAAATTATTCACAAGTTGCCATACACGTGGTTCTATGTGCAACTTCACTAGCTCAGTTCCATCATGGAGCAGCAAGCTCGAGCTTATAACTGTGGTCAAGCTCAAGCTTATGACCAAAAGTTTCTGAGCTAAAATTGTTTGAGTAAAATCTATGCCGAAATGCAGAGAACTGCTTTTAAGGGCTACAAAGCCATCCACTTGTGAAGAATACATTCATATAAAAAATGATCGATGAAATCTTTGTGTATTCTCAGATCGTTTGGCGTGTTTTTGCTCAACAGTGTAATCAATAAAAGAAAGAAGAAAGTAGAGCATTTAAAGTGGGATAAGTAATAATTTTTTTTGTGGTTTGTTGTTTATTTTGGAGTTGCACGCACCGAACTTAGAAACGATCGATTCTCCAACTTCGCGTTAAGAGCTCCAAAGAACGCTTGAAGCGTTTTGCAATGTTGTTGGTGTTGTTTGTTTATGCGAACTGTTGTAGTATTGAAAATTATCATCCCTTGTTGAAACGAAAATTAAGTCCTCTGATTGTTCGCTTCCTGACTTTCCTTAAAAAGGTCAACTTAGTATACTTAATAGTATGCTTAGTTAGCCGGGAATGCACTCTTTAGGCTTAAAATAGACTGCTTCTGTTCAAACTAATAAATTTTTTTGGCAGATGGCGGGACGGACAGACGGTCCTACATGAGCAGTAGCGTAGCGAGTTGCGCCAGTATCAGCTGGCTTTCCGTATTTGCTTTCGGCTTAAACAAATCACTTGCTGGTTGGTCACATATCTCAGCAGCAGCGCAGTAGTAGCAAACGTTTCGATTTTCCGAGGGCTGCGGTTCTCTACCCCGCGATGAAGCCATATTTTGGAAACAACACAAGCAAGCATTCTGTGTTTGATTCTGGCAATCGAAATCTGCCTTGATCGTTCAATTTAGAGTGCCAATTTAGAGTGCCTTATTCCCTCACTGTGGGAGCAGCACAAAGGTTGCGATTAGCATTATATCCGATTCTGAACAGCACACTGCCCTTTTTAGAACAACTAAACAAGTAATTGAAGATTAACCATTATTTCGAAAGTTCTCGAGGCGCTAGACATTGGTAGTTAATGGTTTCTTATTCTGTTCAGTCAGTGATATCGTATTTTGATGCGCGAATCGAAAGCTGATAGCACTTCAACATCTCGTTTGCACAAAAATTCTTAGAATGTTCGTCTGTTGTTATTCTTATTCATATTTAGCTGACAGCATTTAGTACAGTAGTAACGCAACCTTTTCTATCGTCGTGATTGTAGCTCAGACGTTTGAACGCTCGCTTATCATGCGAGAAATACGGGGATTGATGCAGTCGTGACGATTTGGGATATTGCTCAGTTCAAATAGGTTGTTAGATATGAAATTATTTACAGCCACGTGAAGGTTCCCGATCACAGATATATATTTCGTACTCCAACGTGCATTTTTCTTTCACTCTAGATATTACTTTAGAATGTTGTATTATTTTAGTACAATAAGTTCCAAGCGATTTTTTTAATGAAGTGTTCTTGATTTGAGCGAGCAATAGTAGAATACACACAAATATAGGCAGTGGGCCCGTTTTCCACACTTAAAGTTAAAATATAAAGAATTTGGAACGACAATATAATCATTCGACAATCCTGAAGTTGTCCTCTTAAACATAAACTTTGTCTGACAAAGTTACTGTTGATAGTGTGAGTAGTTCTACGTCAGTTATGCGGTCGTGTCTTGGATACAACCTCCTATATTTAGCAATCTGCGCTCGAAAACATTTCCTATGTGATGAAGACTCAACAGCCAGATAGCACTTAGTTGCCAATTTAAATAACGATATCGCGCGCTACAATGATTGTGTCCAGTATGACTTCATAATTGAATTGATTATCAAAATAAGAAAAAGTTAGATGGTTTATCTCGACATATTCTTTCATTGTCCGAGTTCCGCTTACGATTGGTTATCTGGAGATTTGTTAGAATCTTTACTCGAGTAAATGAATTGTACTATTTTTTCAACGAGTCGGATGCCATACGGTAATGGACCGAAGAAAATGGTTTTACGCTTTTATATTATGATTTTTAACCTTTTTTTATCCCGTGCAAAAGGGTCCTGTTCGATTTTTTTTTCGCTCTGATCATACTCATAAATGTTCTTCATCGAGAAATTTCAGACCCGGGGTTTTTGTTTGGTTCTTGGGGTGTCACCTTCTAGCATAAAAAATCGGCTTTTTTATTTTCAAGAATAAATTATCACTTTTGAGCCATTTAACCGATTTCGAGTCGTTTGGTATCACATTGAAGGTAATCAATGAGTCTTCCAAGAAAAAATATCAAACTGTGCTTTTCGTCGAGTCTAGGTTTTTTTCGCGTTTTTTCAGGTTTTTAATTTGGATACAATTTGCTAAAACATACCACCATAACCACCATGCGTTTCCATTAAAAATGCTATTACAATACAGTACCATAATGCTAACCTTATTTTTGCCGTTTTGGAACGTGCAAGACCCTGAAGACTTTACCGTTTAGCATTTTTGCATTGTAGTAGTTTTTTTTTTAATGGAGACGCATGGTGGTTATCTTTGATTTTAGAGATTAAACAAAATCTATCTTTAAACTAAAAAAACATGGTAAAAATTTTACATTCTGGGTAAAATTCCTGGACAATCCAAAAAAATACCAAACGATAGGGTTTCCTGGTGTTCAAACCCTCTAAAACGGTAAAAGAGGTTTGCATCTTATTTTTCGCAAAGTTATTATTTTTTAGAGTATAGCTTGATATTTTTACTTGAAAGGATGTATTAGGATGACAACGAAAAGGGTCATGTAAGTAACATGTTAAATTTCAAAAACTGACCATGAACATTTTGTTATTGGCACAAAAAATGACCAGTACAAAATTTCTGCTCAATCGGACATTATTTAGGAAAACCTCAAGGCGCATTTTAAATGACTTTGAAATGCAAATGAAATGTTAAATTGTAGTGGTTCAGTGAGATAAATGCTCATGTTTATTTGCTTATTTGACATCTTATACTTGATGTACCATGAAGATGGACCAATTTATGGTGGAAAAACCTAAATTAATCCACCTAGCGGTCAGACCCAGCCTTTCTCATTCAATTTTTTATTTGTAAAAATAGATTTACATGAACGCTTCAACCCAATAAATGTATATTCACTCTTTCGGTTCTAAAATATTGATGTTGTAATCTTTACATATAAAAATGCAGTCAAGTCTGTCTGTCTGTCTGATCCATATAGGCACGAAAACTACCGAACCGATCGACGTGAAAATTTTTATGTAGGGGTTTTTGGTGCCGATAAAGGTTCCTATGATAGTTTGAGACCCCTCCCTCTTCTGGAAGGGAGGGGTCCCATACAAATGAAACATACATTTCTGCACAATTCAAGAACAAACCAAGCAAATGAAACCGAATCTGGCATGTGGATGTTTTAAGGGGTAACTAATATGTCCATAATAGTTGGATGAAACACAAATTTGTGCACATCTCGAGAACTAATCAACCAAATGGAACAAAATTTGGCAGGTAAATATTTTTAGTGGTAACAAATATGTACATAATGGTTTGAAACCCGGCTTCCTCTTCTAAAAGGGAGGGATCCCATGAAAATGAAACACAAATTTCGCACAGCTCAAGAACCAATCAAGAAAATACAACCAAATTCGGTATGTGAATGTTTTTAGAGGTAACAAATATGTCCATAATCGTTTGACGCCCCTCCCTCTTCTGGAAGTACATGTTTCTTCACAAGATTCTGCACATCTCGCGAACTAATCAACTATATGGAATCATATTGGCAGGTGAATGTTTTTAGTGGTAACAAATATGTTCCATAATCGACCTCAGACAACATTTTGGATTGTAAGATGGCAACTTCCGGTTTCTGGAAAACAGCCGAAAATGGCCGAATTCCACCCAATATGATAATATCCGGATCTAGAATAATACACAGGAGCTAAAATCGACCACAGATAGCATTTTAAATTCTAAGATGGCGACTTCCGGTTTCTGGAAACAGCAAAAAATGACCAAATACCACCCAATATGAGTTTTTCTTTAACCAGTAGGCTCCGGTTTGTGAAAAACAGCCTAAAATAAACAAATACTGTCCAATATGAGTATCTCTGGAACCAGAATGATGCAAGGAGCTAACAATTGACCTCAGGCACCATTGTGAATTGCTAAATGGCAACTTATAGGCAACAGTCGGAAATGACCGAATAATACTCAGTATGGATATTTCCGTAAACGTGATGATGCATAGAAACCAAACATTGACCCTAGACACTATTTTGAATTTGAAGACGACCACTTTTAGTTTCTGGAAAACAACCAAAAATACCTCCCAATATGGGAATTTCCGGTGTCGGATTGATGCCAGAAAGTCTGCTGATAATGACAGAATACCACCCAATATGAATATATTCAGAATTAAGGCGATGTACAGAAGCCAAAAGACGAGGAGGTTGTCATTTCGATAAAACCAATCATTTCAAACTATTTGTTATTTGACTTTGATCCATATCCTATGGCCGATCCGTCGTGCATTTGCAGACTTCAAACAAACCGCAAGGAATCAATGAACTTGGAACGTTCAAATAGTACGACACCACATTTAAATTATGTTGAGGCCACATATATCGATCAAAGCAGGTATAGTTTTAAATAGTCTTTGAATTTCTATTCTTTCCATAACTTTTGAGCCACATATCAAATTGTTATGAAGTTTGTTATTTGTAAGTTTGAGAGATGACTCGTTCGTATGACACTAGTTATGTTCAAATAAGTCATGTAATCTTTGAGATAATAGACTTTCGTTGTTTTATTAACAATTTAATACATAACGGTTGCTTAAGTTCGATTATAATCAAATGAAATGGGAACGTGTAGGGCAGCCAAACTTTGAAACCACGTGTTCAATCACTAGCCCGCTCATCTGATAATAATAATTAAATCGGTTGTGTAGTTTCTGAGATAATGAAGTTTCGTGATTTTCACAAGTCGGCACATTACAAATGAAGTTACAGTTCGATTACAGTAAAATTCAATAGGGTTTTCTGAGGCAGCTAGACCATTCATTTGACACTAATTTAGTGGGAATCGGGTCGGCCATCTCTGAGAAAAGTGAGTGAGTCCAGGTAGTCTTCGGAATATGTTCCTTTGCTTAGCTGGATTACACATTTTTGAACATAACAGGCAAAGTAATAGTCCGACTGCAAAACAAATCAATAGGGTTTTATGGGGCAACTAGACCTTCCATTTGACACTGATTCTATGAAAATCGGTCCAGCCATCTCTGAGAAAAGTGAGTGAGAATAAAAATCTGCACATACACACACACACACACACACACACATACACACACACACACATACAGAAAATGCTCAGCTCGTCGAGCTGAGTCGAGTGATATATGCCATTCGGCCCTTTGGAGCACTTTTATACTTTCGGTTTTGCAAGTGATTGCTATACCTTTCTAGGAGAAAGCAAAAACGGAAAACATGAAATTTTATGATAATTAAAGTAGTAAAAAAATAATAAAGTTAATAATAAAGCCTCAGAAGGTCGATTTTCGAGCGAAATTTTTTTTCGAGATAATACCAGATTACGACGCTTTATGAATTTTAAAGTCATTTGGCATCGATTTTCACAATTTTACTCGTCCCCACCTCGATAGATTTTCAAAGGTAAAAAAAATCACAATTTTGTGCGCTCGAAGGCCCCTAAATCATGTTCCATTGAGCTGAAATTTTGCACAGGCCATTATTTGGGCCAATAAACAAAATGTACATGATCGGTTAGCTGTTAGAAATTCGATGATGAAGTTTTTTCCACACAGCCATTGTCACTCTAATATGCATATTTCTTTTTTAGTTAGTTTTAAGCTTTAAATGAATGCAACTTTATCAGCTTACATATTCAGTAAATGTTTATTCATCATGCCAATGGACTCGTTCAAGCGCGTTCTAGTTTTTTTTATAGAGGGAAATTTTCTGAAGATTATGCACACGCTATTATGGTTGTGTCTAGTACGACTTCTCAAAACTGTTATTATTAAATATTTGTTTCTGGTACAATTGTCAATTATTCGCATTTAGGGAACAGTTGTCGCAAAACGTTTGACTTGAATTTTACGAGATCAAGCTTCATCAATTCGTACATAAGTTAATAAAAATTTGCTATGCTTGAAGCGCATAGTTTTGTGCGCCACGGATCATTAGGGATTATAATCTGAGGTACTATAAAATAATTAGTTATTCCGAGTTTCTTGTAGACTAAAGTCGTTTTCACGTGGTTATTTCCACCGGATGTAAGAATTTACACAGTACAGGTAAAAAGCGAGTTTAGTTTATACCGATATTGCGATTATAATACGGTTTCAAATATATTGTATCACGGTGGCCGAATGCCCAGAGACCGTGAACTACCCATATCGTGCGTGAATTTGTACAATAAAGTTCGCACCACCAACCTCAGTACCTTCCCATTGATACTGAAGCGTTTCTTGATACTTGTAGATGATGCAGGGAATGTCTTGGTTTTTAACAACAGTATGCATTAACTAACATTCCTTAAACCCTTTCCTGAACTGCTTTGAAATGGGCCTGGCCAGTAACTAAAAAGTTAGATACTCAAAGGCATCATTAATCATGTTCTTTCAATAATTTTAGTTAATTATGATCAGTCGCGAGTACTCGATTGATCGATAGCATAATATGGCATATTATACTATCCTAGAGCAAACGAAACGTGCTAGTATATTTTAATAATGTTTATAGCAAAGGTTTTTCTACTAAAAACAATGTTATAACTTGAAAATCGGTTGCTCAAACAGGCTTATAGGCATAAAGGAAACGGCTACAGAACATTGTTCAAGCTCATAATAAAAACTGACAGCGCTACGTGTACAAAGCAATTTTCTTGTCCCCGTCAAACGAACAAAACTGTTCCGGTCTAAATATTCATAGTTTTAACTTTCATTATTGTTAGGCGGTTACCAGCGTGGCTTATACATACAGCCAGCTGAAACACTGCTAAAAGTTAGACGTTGAAACGATTTCAACTGTCGTCAGATACCTATAGTGCGATTCATGGCGTCCGCTTTGTACACCGGCATGCAAGCCGACATGTGACAGCCAGTTAGCACACGTCACAGTTCATTACCGGGAGAAAGCCAACGAGTTTTGTCGGAATAATTGAAAAGTTTTCTGCGCGGAAGTTTTAATTACGTGTGTCCACGTTATCAACTACAGGTTTAGAGGTAGTAGGGTGATGAGCCTGGGTCACTTACCGGAATCGCTTGACACATGTCTCCGTCGTTGAAGGGGCTGCCGGGTCCGAGCATGGCCGTCACCGGTCCGTCCTCGTTACAGTTGTCCAGATCCGCAAGAAAGGGGGGCCGCGGTGGAGGTGGTATTCGAAACTCTGGAGGTGGTCCCGGGCCGCCGCATTCATTGCCACACTCTAGATCCGGATCCAACATTTCCCACATTAAAGCCGAACTAGACGGCGGCGCTCGACACCCTGTCCACTATGGGCGATGTCCTTCGGCAAGCCACCGTGTCGGTGAGTGATTCCTCCACAGTGGAAGCAAAATACAAGATTCTACAGCACGTGACGATTGAGTTTATTCCAGCGCAAACTCACCACACAATAAAGACCGTCATATCAGTCGGCTCTGGAAATGAGAAAGAGAGAAAAAATATTAAAAAATACTATAAGTTTAGGTGAATGATTAAATGAGAAAAAAATTTGAATTATGGCGAATGAATTATTTGGTACAAACTGCCATTCACCATCACCACGGGTTGTCATGTTTACATCGGAAATTACATTCATTCTCTAGCGGAACTCTTGAATGTGAGCAAAAATGGAGCCGACAGAAAAAAAAACGTTCGCGTTTAAATTGGCAAAAATTGACAGCAGCTGATCAGAACGGTGCCGATGTCGATGCATCTATTGTGTGTATGCAGCGTGAATAATCTGCATAAATGAGTTTCAGGGTGCCACATAGCAGCAAAAAAACCCCCGCCGGAACGCAAATGCATCCGCAGCTTTTTTTGTGTGTGTCCCATTTGAGCTGAGGGTAAAACCAGTTACATGTTCAATAAATTTCAATTGATAGCGATATCCTCCGGAGGGAAATTTCGGTCTGGCTTATTGGGCGAACACAAAAAGCAGCTTTGATGGTGGGATTTTGTGCAGCTGTCGAAAATACTCTCCTGGAATTTCGACACATTGTTGGGGAGTAGGGGGAGCCTATGATTCGGTTTTTTAACGCACCTGAATAACACTCGGCATCCTGGGGATGTGCTGCAGCGGAAAAGGTGTACATAGGCGGAAGTTGCAAAACCCTAAAGTTGTATGTAACTCAATTGTAGCGCACTTTTTATCATTGCCTTGTGGTACGCGGGCTACAATTTGCCTCATCCTTGAGGTGAGTGAGTGAAAAAGGACCTGCAGCATTCGTGGTATTGAATCGATTTTTGGTGAAAATTGTGTAATGCTAAGATAGGCAGCAGTACTGGGTGCTGCTGTTTCAACAGTGCGTACCTACGGGAAAATCATGTCTGTTCCTGACGGCCGCCCGTTGTCTAGCCAAAGACCTCGCGGCACGCGGATGAAGATCGATGAGAAACTGTAACTTTTTGTTGGTATACTGGGTACATTCGGATGCGGCAAAGTCTAGTTTTTTTAATCATTCGAAACTTTACATTCAGAAATGGTGGATTTGAACTAGTCAAGTTGCACAAAGAATCACCGTAAGCTGGCCAGTTTGGGATAAATTTGCCATTTTTAAAGTAGAATTCAGCTGCTACTGCTTTGTGTAGACCTTTGAAAGTGACGGCATTTAAAACCTTTACCCTTAATTCTACTACTCTCCTTCACCGAGCCCCGTTAGGTACCTTTGCCAAGTATCAGTAATAGTAGTGATGAGGGGTATTTTCATTCATCTGTGTGTTCTAGCTTCACTCTGACACCGAACGGTCTGATTTTACTAAAATTAGAGCTCCTTAAATCTAAATAAATTCAAAAAAATTAAAATTTTCTAATTCCTCTTTAGTTCTTTCATCGTCCACCCCATTTATACTTTCATCTAGGATATTTGGTTTTTTTTTCTCATTAAAAATGGGAGAAGGAATGTTTACGAAATTAAACTCGTTTCATCTACTTTTATTCAAGTTAATTGAAATAGAGTAACCTGTACTCTTCAAAACAAATGGGTATTAGGAATGTCATTTCCGTTGATGAGTGAAATGCGCATATGCGTGCATGGCTAATCTGTCCTATTTTCGTAGGGGCCATCCACATACCACGTGGACATACAATTTTTTTAGAATTTATATGGGCAGTTGTCCACGAAAAGGGAGGGGGGGGGTTCAAAATCGTTAAAAATCTGTCCACGTGGTATGTGGTTGGCCCCATATGGCATACAAGCTGTCGCAACTATTGCTATGTTACTATGTGAGAACAAAATGGAGAGAAATATTTTCGCACGGACACTGTTTCCATATCTACTGCAAAAAAAGTTCCAAACTCTCAAATTGATCACTTTATTTATATGATAGTTGAGAGAATGATGTACTTTTTCTGAATAAATAGCCTAAATTGTCAAAGCAAACAATTCATAATACGAATCACTAATAGTGTTGAGAAGTCACTAAGGATTGTACTCGAAATGCAACAAACAAAAATGATCACCAAAAGCTCGTTTTAGGTTGGTTGTTTTCAAAACTCTCGTGGAATAAATAAAGGCATATTAGCTTTGTTTTTACAAAGTTTGTTTATACAGCCTTTTCTCCAGGATAAACGCCCTTGGACCCGGCACCTGGCACCTTGGACTTAACGCCACTTATCAAATCCTGTGCAATACTTATACCATCTTCCTTATACACTTAATCCTCTCTTTCTCCAAATCCTGGTTGTTTAGGAAGGCCTTCCCTGTTTTGGAGCTTGCCCTTCATAATCACCTAGAATTTTTCTAGTGGGCGAAGCTATGGCGAGTTTGACGGAATTGTTGCATTCACAGATCGTCTGCCACACCAAGTACTTCTTGGTAAATCGAACGAACTTCTTTTTCCGTAATATCTAGAAGGGGTTTGCTGATGAAGAACTTCAAGTCTGAGATCTGATTTGGTTCGCTTTAATGTACGTATCGTCGTCCATTACAATGCATTTTGGCTGCATCAACCGCGGTACAAATTCCTGGCGCGGGATTCGGTTACCATATACTTCCTTACCTTAAAGACATGAAGTCCGACCCGCCTTATTGTCTGCTGGACGAACCCGATCAAAGATTCTTCTTGGCCCCGTCACGAATGAAAAAGTTCGGATTGCGCTCGAAGGATTTCTTCACCTTTCTTGCTTTTACTGGGTCGGTTATATTCGCTTTTTTGGTAAACGGACAAAAATTACCGATTATTCATGGGTTTACCTTCACACGCACTGACGAAACTACCCATTCAGCATCAACCATAGTACCCCTGAGTCAGCTCAATCAGTCGAACTCTAACCGTGATGACGAAAACAGTGGAGCTACTCCGTTCAAAAGTGTGTTCGTTCAAAGAACGGTGCCCCGGTGCGTCAAAAACGGACATCGCGCGACACTTTGTGGACGCTGGATACGCCCGTTCCGTCATATACAACATAAGCCCAGTTCCGGACGGCCAACGACCCTAAGCGACAAGAAGCTCCAGAGGAAAACCGAGGGACCGAGCTGCGCGCGCTTGGCCAGGAGGTCGGTGCAACCGGCCAAACAGTCAAAAAGTACCTGGCGAACAAGGACATACATGTCATGAAGAGGCATTCCGTCTCGGAGCTGAAGGCAATGACGCAGCGGAAGCGACTGAATAAAATAATAAAGTCGGCAATCGCGACGTGGCATAGTGGTCTAAGCTCGAAAAATCGTGGTCGTTTTAGATTTGACTGTGAAATATTGATTTTATGTACCCAGTGTCTTCAGCAAGTTTCTTCCATATAACAAGGCCTTTCTGCTGGCGTTTTCGGTTTTGTGATCAATCTCCCTTGTAGTTAGATATAAAAACAATTTTTTCTAATTTTCAAAATACCAGATTACTTTCTTCAGCAAAGTTGTAGAAAAATCTATAAGAAAAAGAATTGCTGAATATTGTAATCTTCTATCTGCACGTCTGATATGACGAAATAGAGTTTTACGAGGAACACTCCTCAAAACTCCTCCTTAGTTTTTCGTCCATAACTTTTTCTGTAATCGTCAAAACTTTTCAACATGTTCTAAGATTTTGTTTATTCTACTAAACTTTGCATTTTTGTAGAATATATTAGTTTGATATTTTTATTTGTTGTAAAGATATTTCTAGTTTTTTGTTGAAAATAGCCATATTTTGATGTTCACGTGTTTCCCGTATAATTTTGTTCAATGCTTCCTGTGCTCCTTCCGAGAGGTGTCCTATCGGGACCAAAAATTGGTCAGCAATCTGTGCACCGTGAATTAGAATTTTGTGTACTGACGCAGGTAGATAGTACCATGGATATAACTCCACTAATTTTCGCACCGTGTCGATGCAATATCTATCGAATTTTTCTGTGCTCAACTTTCTACCAAAAGCAACAGCTTGATGGATGGCTTTACAATGCTTTAGTACATTTATATCAAGTTCTGCGGAAAAATACCGGATTATAAATGCAAGCAAATAATCTGGAATCTTCGGAGATATATGGACTCGAAATATGGCTATTTTCAGCCAAAAACTAGAAAAATTTTTACAACAAATGAAAATATCAAACCAATATATTCTACAAAAATGCGTGGGTTAGCAGAATGAACAAAATCTTAGAACATCTTGAATTGTTTTGACGATTACAGAAAAAGTTTTGGACGTCCTCGTAAAACTCTATTTCGTCATATCAGACGTACAGATAGAAGATTATAGTGCTCAGCAATTCTTTTTCTTATAGCTTTTCCTACAACTTTGCTGAAGAAAGCAATCTGGTATTTTGAAAATTAGAAAAAATAGTTTTTATATCTAACTACTAGGGAGATTGATCAAAAAACCGAAAACGCCAAAAGAAAGGCCTTATTATATAAAATAAACTTGCTGAAGACACCGGGTACATATAATCAATATTTCACAGTCAAATCTAAAACGATCTCGATTTTTCGAGTTTAGATCACTGTGTGTGGCGGTGGTGATGGATGACGAGACCAATCTCATTCTGGATGGCAACGACTGGCTGGGCGCTTCGTATTTTACATTCCTCACAAAGGAAGTGTGCTCCGAGGTGAAGTTCATTTCACACATGCATGCAAAACTTTCCCAAGTGCTGCGGTGGCTGATAATCAGCGAGAAGGGGATGTCTAAGCCGTTCTTCTTTCGCTTCGAACAGGCCGTAAACGGGAAAATTCAGAATACAGTGTTTGTCGGAACAAGCGTCGTTCTTCAAGAAATACCATAAGGGCGCAGACGTGGTGATCTACTTCAACAATTTTGTCGCGAAAACTGAGGAGAAATTGATAAAAAAACGGAGAAAGAATCGTCAGCTGGGGTGAGTCATCCAACCCGTGACTTGTCAACCATCTCGTCCGGGTCAGAAGACTAGTCTTTCTTGGTTAAATATTCGCCATGAGACCCAATCAGAAAGAAATAGTGGAAGAGGTTGTTTATAGGAAACGACCGCAAGGTTAACGTAGAATTACGACAGCCTGTCTTATGTCAATATTTTTTTGCAATAGCTTTGAAAAAACACTCGATTAGGGTTAATCATTTTAATGGTGTGAAGCGATATATTTTTCCGTATTTGTTTCGTATATTATTTTTGCTTTAAAAATAAACGGAATCCGTTGGAAACTAGCTGAGTGCAGAACTTTTGAAAATGGACAATATTCGTGACGCTTTCGATGCTTTCGGTTTTACAATTTGTACCCCTATATATGTTGCCGTAAGACATAATTCTACGTCGAAAACGCACTAATCGATGTGCTCAAGTCTGATGGGCTACGCTGCTCACAGTTTGTCGATATATAAGCGAAATTTGAGCGCGAAAGCGCATTATTTTATCGTCAACTGTGTACCTGGCAACAAATGTATCATCATTGAGATGGCACCAGAGGCAAGCGCCAGGAAATTCGTCACAACAGGTCAAGCCTCGGTGAAAGGAGAAACATTTTCGGTTGCTTCCCGGTTGGCGGATTACAACAAACGTTCTACTATTACACTTGCCGCAAGGTTCAGACCGCCGTACGTTTGCTGCTCCAAGTAAATTGTTACATTCCTCTTGTCAATCTATTGTTGCCTTATGAAGTAATAATATAACATGTATCGTGTGTTGCACGGCTTGAAGGAAGAAGATGTTTCCGTTCTCGTAACAACCGTCTTCTTTAAGACGTTTCATATTTGTTAATGAAGTGTTATGAATTTTCTAAAACGGACTCAGCGCCGTGAGCAGAACTGGCTGAACTTTTCTGTTTGGAACCGGATTTGTTTCGCATATACCGCTTGTGATGCACAGTGTTAATGAATCGTAATATACATCAAACTGCTGTGCAATTGCAGCAGCATCAAACTGTAATCAAAGTTGTAATTTAGTAATAACCATTCATTATGCTCTTCCAAATATATTTAGCAGCCTTGAAAAAAACTGGTTGCTGTAGTTGCCAATTTCGTTCAATTATCGCATAAATGCTTCATGGTCCAGATAGCGCGCAATATCCGCACTGACATTGATTTTTGCACGTTGTGGATTGGGATAACTGAAAAAATAGATATGACTAAAGTCGCATGGAAGCAGATCGTGCATGTTTTATGCTGCCGACGGTAGACATGAGTATGAAGGTGGAAATTGTGTTGTCGAACTATAACCGTTTTGTTTTAAGACGCAATAGCGTAAGTGCTGCATTTCTGTTATCTGCCGCCATCCAGCAGTCCGTGTGGTATCGGCACAATCATGGAATGAATTATACATAAAACACAAAGCGCGCGTTCTTAGTCAATTAGGTATATTCTGTCGACCTTGTTAGGGAAAGAAGCATTGTGCGACCAATCAGAGGTCGACATTTGCGTTTCGACAAGGCTTGACAATTTTCAATAGTACAACAGTTCGAACAATCAGATTACAACTTTCTCCATTTGGACGGGTGCTTGGTTGATTTTCCAATCGCTTACTGCAAAAATGACGAAAATCGGTTGGAAACTGACTGACCTTAAAACGGTTGAAAATGGACAACTTTTGTGACGCTCTCGATGTTTTTGGTTTTTGAAATTGGATCCCTGTAATGAAACTGGCCCCCTGTGTATGTTGCCGTAAGACGTAATTCTACGTCAAAAACAAAAATGTAACAGAAGCTGTTAGTTTGTTACGGGAAAAGCCTTACAGGCTGTGTTTCCTATTTGATCCCGTTAGGTGTTAAAATAACAGAAATTATAACAGAAATAATTCTACTAGTATCAAACACATATCAAAATTTGTTACTAATGTATCAGCTTTATAACAAAACAAGACAGTATATAGAACAGTATAATAACAATCATTGTTAGAAACAACAGGTTTTGATAAAAACGAAAAACTTGTTAGACTTGTTTCAGAACTACTTCATTCCAGGTTTTGTTGTTATAACTCATCCAAATTCAATTTTGTTATCAAAATTATATGGAAAAATACAAAATTGTATCAAAATATGTTATTTGTATCACGCGTTGATAGAATTTTGTAATTTTTTAGATATGCTCTTCTGATCGGGGATGGCTGGCAAGCAATGGGTTTGTATGGCACAATATCATCCCCCCTGGCACAATCTGACCCCGATTTGCGGAATTCGTGCGAGCATGATTTTGTAAACTTCC
Source organism: Wyeomyia smithii (assembly GCF_029784165.1). Classification (NCBI taxonomy): domain Eukaryota; kingdom Metazoa; phylum Arthropoda; class Insecta; order Diptera; family Culicidae; genus Wyeomyia; species Wyeomyia smithii. The sequence goes on from NC_073696.1 coordinate 206,499,464, forward strand.
GGAAGGCTACTCGCAACGTAAACTAAAATAGTTACCTTCCATGGGAAATCTATTGAACTCATTTATTAGTCTTAGTTTTTTATCACCATTCGAAAAAAGTCCATTTTCTGAAGTATATATTTTATCATATGGAACCCAGCCGAATAACTGATTCCCATATGTTTCACGATCCACCTATAGGACAGGTCAGGATTTTTCACCACTTCGTCTATATTTTTGTCCATTTCAATACGGACGACAAATCATTGATAAAGATAGTAAAAAGAAGCGGGCTCAGAATAGTACCTTGAGGTACGCCAGATTTAATTGATTCAAACGAAGACAGAGAGCTGTTTAAGAACACTAGATCACTGCTTGAAAGCGATCTTGTAGATATGATCTTAATAGGTTTGCGGCACAGTTAGAAAAAATAACCTTTCAAATGCCATAAAATATTTGTGATGCACGAAGAAATCTCAATGGCTTTGACTACATGCAGGTGAGCTAACTTTTCCCTATTTTACTACCAATGCCGATACTAAATCAGCTAGATACGGTGCATATGAAAAACGAAAATGACGAGGAAAAACATCCACAGACCGTTCAATTCATTGTTTCGGTGGCCCCACCAAATGCGGTTTGAAAACCACATAATTATTACCGCTGAATGTTGTTGTGCATTCCCAAAATTGAACGCCGAAAATTCTTCCGCTTCGTAGCCTAGGGGCTACAAATCAAATAGCGCCACAGCAAAATGTTTGATGAGGTTGGCTTTTTGATCAGCAGTTTGATAAACAAAATCAATATGAACGAAAAATACAGCCCCGACCACCGAAAAAGCACTACTGGGGCGTGTGTTTTACCCGCAACATTATCCCAACCTCGCGAAAAAGTGCAACTAACTAGTAGCGCATTCCGTTTTTTGCCACTGTACAAAATGGTTCTATCGAAAATCGCAATCTTTGCAACTGTTCGCGATTCATTTGCCGGGCCAGCCACGGAAGACAAACAGAAACGCGCGATCCGCATAGGGGTGGTATTTTATGACGGTCAGAGCGCTGGGCCACCGGAGGTATGCGGTACCGCAACATAAATTTTCATCCTGACGGTAGCATGAAATACATCGAAGCTTTCTCCGGTCGTGTGGGTTTGGAGTGCAGTGGATGTGCGGCGATATGCTGAATTGTGCTAAACATCCATCTACACCATGCATACAGCCCCTCTATGTACTCTACGCCATTTGCTCCGGCGGTATTCGGTAGCCCCGGCTAGTCTTGACCGATGTGGAATTTTTCGATTGTCCATAATGGCACAATGATGATGTATTGCGCCCGGTGGTGGATGGCTTTGCGCTTCAGTTTTCCCAATGTTGTGGTTGTGCGCTGGTATTGAGTGTTGCGGCTGAAGTTTGGCCATGTTTTCGAGACATTACGCAAAGCCAGGATGAAATTGACTAAAAGCGAACGAGCGCATACCATCCGTGAAGTAAATGTGGTGGTCTGTTTGTTGTGGAAAATGTAACAATTTTGCTGACTTGTTGCTGTGAAATTTCCGAATTTGTGCGCAATTTTCCATCGTCCTGGAGGTTGCCAGCTGCGCCAGACGCTGGGAGTTACAGCGTAAGAGAAGTTCGCGTGAACTTCATCAGTCTAATTTAATCAACCACAAATCTGATCCACTCGCAACCGAATTCAGCAGATTGTACATTCTAACTGCGACTGCGAGAAACATCTCCACAAGTCACCATCAACCGGGAAAGGAGAAAATCGTCGCCAAACCCGGTGAAACACAGGTCCTTTTCACAGGATTTTCTACATGCTGTCGCGGTCGCTTTGCGTTACCTCTATAGCATATAGCAGCTAGCTCTGCTGCTGCAATCCTTCCAACTTGCACTTAATTTTCGCCGTCACGTTTCGCGGAACATCACGCCTGGAGTAGGGCAGACCCGCGGAGCCAGACACCGTCCGCGCGCTGGCGTGTCTCGAAGCAAGTGCCTAGCACTTTCACTTCTGTGCTTGCTGGTCGGATGCCGTCCCTTGCTAGCTGTTTGTTGGCTCGTTAGCGTGTGCGGTGGCTACCGGCAGGGATCAATCCAGGGACGATCGTAAAACTGTTGTAGTTTTCACAAGAAAAAAACAACAGTTCAAAAACCGAGATTGAAATCAATATTAAAGTTTGAGTAATTTTCCGGAAAAACTATTCATAAACTAAAGTTCCATATCCAGTGCCCTAAAGATAGCTCTGTTCAGTTCCGAGCTAGACAAGCCTGTGTCTCTAACTCTCGTCCTCTCTCTTTTTCTTCTAGATGATAAACGTGCATCGGAACGTGAGCAGAATTGTGACTAGCAGATCAACCAACCATCGGGACACGGTATTTTGGGTACCAGTAGTAGTACCTACTACTAGTATCGTTACTATCGGTTACGAGACTATGGTGCTGTGGTTAGTCGATTTGATGCCGCTCACGACGGACACATTACGTACGGTGGATGTCCGTTTTCACGCGACGGCGAATGATTGTCACCAATTCGGTGCGTGCGTTTTGCAGTTCGTTAGGCATACGCAGGTGTTTTGACGTTGTGTAAGGATGCGTGAATCTATCGTTGCTATCAAGCAGCAAAATTGCATAGTTTGTTTTTTTTTTTCGGTTAAGACACTGCTAGACAGGGATTGTTTCCAATTCCGAGAAAATCGATAAATGTCACTCCTCCGCATGAATAAGACGGCGTGCCGTGCCGTGAGCCGTGCGAAATTTCGGTCCACGTTTGTGTCTCCGAGTTCTCCTAATTGAAAAATTAATATCGTTTGCATTAAAAATGATCGAATTACTGGAAGGCCGATCCGGGATTTCGCAAGCACTCTGCAAAAAGTGGCATAAGCCTCGCAATCCCGATCAAATCACGCCCACCGGCTACGCTGTGTGTTGTGGTACTGCAGTGGAAAGCCAACCTGAAAGCCGCTCGCAAGCAATCTAGGAAATCATCCATTCTAAGGGATTATCATATGATTTATTTTCATCACGCTCCGATTACGTCCTCCATCACATCGAAGCGTTTTTCGTGTAGCTTAGCAGTCTTTTTATTTTGTTTGTTTCGTTTCGGTAACCAAATTTTTCACGAGAAAAAACCTTGACACCGGCACAAGCACATGGATGTTTCACTGTGTATCGAAAATTCGACGCGTCCAGGCAAGGTTTTTTTTCTCTCCCGGCTAACCGCTTACCTCTGTTCCCAGTTTGGTTTTTATTTGCGTCAGCCGTTAATATTGTATCCTGGAAAGTAATAGTCCGAAAAACCCTATCAGCAACTTTTCCAGCTTAAATACCGCTACCGGTGGAAAATCTCCATTAAGCCATAAAATTTCCAATTATCACTCGACGCTCATTAATCGACAACTGGATACTTCTGCAAACTCGGGATCGTGTGAAACACCTTCGGAAATAAAATCGCGTCGACAACGATGGGCAGAAATATTAATTTCCGTCGACGACCGGCCGGATCGATTAAATAAGACCTTACTTGGTATGGTTCCACTCCCAGGCGATGATAAGGAAACGGTGGAAACCGCATACAAAAACGATCGCTACCGGTTGCACAAACAGGCAGTAGTGCACTCGCCGGCCAAACAGGATTCCACAGGCTATCGACTGGAATTAACGTTTGTGGTTTGTTCATTTATAATTAGTGCGGGAATGTATATGCAAATAAACGTAGACCTTACCTGTAACATTATTTTAAATTTTCGCCTGCGAAAAGTGCCTCGAGCAACACAGTATCGTTAAATAGCAGTCACCATTATTAATCGGTGCGGAAGTGTGTATGTAAATAATTGCACGTGCCTTACTTGTGAAATTATTTGAAACTTTCCTCTGCGAATAGTACAGAACAGAACAGTACAGAAAGTTCGCCCACCTTTTTTTTAGAATAACAAATATTTTTGGGGTCAAAACGGTTGATTTTATCGGTATAGTGTCTTTGACAAAGTTGTAGATGGTAATTTTTAATAAAATATACACCGTGGAAAATGTGAAAAAAAATTTTTTCCTAAGTTTTAACTTTTTTTGTTTTTCGATTATCCAATTTTAAATTAATATGTAGGTAAATTTTAATGGTTTTCAAAATAAATAGATTTTTCAGAATTGGGATTTTGCAAGATATTCAACTTATAACAAACCTGTCTTTAAGCTAAAAGTAAAAACTCATTAAACCTGTCCGTATGATTATTTTGAATATTTATGTATGTATAGAGTAAAAATAATAATTATTAATTTTTTATTCATACTTTCAATATTTTTATGCTTTTTTTTCTATATTGTTTTTTTCTATGTTGTTTTTACAGTGTATACTTTCTTCGGAAGTAGAAAAAATACTATTTTCAACTCTGCCGGAGACGTCATATCGATCAAACAAACCGTCCTGACTCTAAAATTATTTTTGTTTATTAATACCATTTTAACACAAGTTTACTTTTTTCAAAAATTAGTCATGTTAAAAAAATATTATTAAGAAAACATCAACCACATCGAAAATGGTCGATTAACATCGATGTCTTATGCGGCTTGTAATTGTTTAACTGAACCTTCAAGTATTCCCTTTGTAGTGTCGAGGCATTTGGGTCTTGAAGTAAAACAACAAGCAGTTGTATACGTGGCGGTTCTACCTAGTGTATAGTGGGCGACTTTACCCCCAGTGGAACATTTTCATATTTCATCGAAAAAGTGGTCAAAATTACAAGATTACTCACGGCCTTCGATATATCCGAAAGAAGACAGATTCAGGCAAGCAGTTAAACGTATATTCACGAATAAAACAATAGATTTTTAGACAGAAAAACCTTAAGTCCCGTCTTCGCAAAACAAAAGCGCATTGACTGGTTGCCAGCTGAAAGGTTGTTTTTGATTATTTCTGTGACCGTTCGCGCACTATCAAAAAAGAAAGGGGTGCAAAATGTTATGTAATTATACTGTAAAAGACATGTTAAAAAAAAATTTCAATTATTATATAACTTGGTAGTAAAACTACGGTGGGCGGTATTACCCCGCTGGGCGGTCTTACCCTGTTTACCCCTTTACCTTTTTGCTCTAGAAAAATGAGCAAAGCTTTAGATTGTTTTTTCAGCATGTAAGCACCTTTTTATCGCATAAAAGTAGTAATTTTCTGAGAGTTCAGCTATTTAACAACAACAAAACACGTTTGTTCATAAGAAATACCGATTATTCGGGGAGTAATGGCCGTTTTCCCGAAACGCTTTTCATGGCAGAGGCTTGGAAAAATTATCTCTAATTTGATCCAAAACTATCAAAAATCGATCAACTGGTTCGAAAGTTATGGATTTTTGAAAATAAAATACATCGCAAAAGCCGTTTTAGGGTCACCCTGTTCCAGAGCTGTTCGCCCCGATGAACCAACGAAAAAAAATTTTATTTTCAAAAATTCATAACTTTCGAACCAGTTAATCGATTTTCGAACATTGTGGATCGAATTAAAGGTATTATGTTTTGTTTCGAGACAAAAAACATCCAGATATAGAGTCAACTGTGCTTTTCAAAATGAGATTAAGAGATATTTTTTATGTTTGCCCAAAAAAGAACGACAAAGAAATGAAAAAAGACATACTTTGGATGAAAAACATTAATAACTTTGAGTAGAATTGAGATTTTACGATGTCAGAATTTCAAATTGTATTTTTTTGAAAGTCTTAAGAGTCGTTCGAAGACAATTTGAATGTGAAAACTTAAGTTAAATAATTAGAGCAAAAATGTGTTTTTTTTTTAATCTAATTCGGTTATTTTCAAAGATTGAGCAAAGATATGCAACATCGTAAAATAATTTTTTTACTCTATATAACGTTTGCGGCAAAAAATGGACAAAAATTGCCGATTTTTTATGGGTTTACATTTATTCGCACTGACGAAACTACTCATGCATCATCAATCATAGTAACCCAAGAGTTAGCAAAAAAAAATTGACAGCACTATCAGTTAAACTCTAACTGTGATGGCGAAAAAAGTGAAGCTACTCCGTTCAGCAGTGTGCGCGTTCAAGGAACGGTACCCCGCCGCGTCAAAAACGGACATCATGCGGCGCTTTGTGGATGCCGGGTATACCCGTTCCGGCATCTACAACATCTTGACACTATTGGACGATTAGAGTATCGAAAGAAAGCCCGGTTCCGGACGGCCAACGAATCTGAGCGACAAGAAACTTCAAAGGATGCAGAAGGAGAAAACCGAGGGAAAAGTGGCTAAATCGCTGCGTGCACTAAAAACATTGAAAAAGTATCAGGAAAACATGGACATACATGTCAGGAAGCGGCATTCCCGTCCACTAGTCTGGGAGCTGCAGGCAATGACGCAGCGACAGCGGTTTAATAAGATGGTCAAGTCAATTTTACCGGCGAATCGCGACGTGGCAGTAGTGATGGACGACGAGACCTATCTCACCCTGCATGGCAACGACTGGCAGTGTACTAGGGATGTGCGATACTTTATCGATGCCGCGGGTATCGATACTTTTCTTTCGATGTATCGAGTATTTGGCATCGATGCTTCAGCAAGCAATATTATCGGATATCGATACATTTTTATTTGATACTCGAAAAATATCGGAAGAAAATTCGCGTTGGCGGTGTTGCTGATATTTGCATGTGAAAACATGGGAAAGAAGGAAGGAAATGTTCTTTTGTTATCACGCACATTATGACAATTATATATGAGATGCAAAAACCCTTAAAATGAAATATCTTTCTCAAAGCGTGGCATGCACACGTAAATTCGCTATCGATGAACTGAAGTTTACAACGCAAATTGGTTTTTTTGTGAACATGTTTTTTAATTTTTTCTACTTCTTACATGCCCGACGTGGATAGTTTTAGCACGAATAGATTCAGCGACTTCTTTACTTAGAAATCAGTGCCAACGGTGCTAGGAAAAAGAATTTTATTATCGGAAAACCGGTTTTTCGAGATATGTTCCGAAACTAAACAGTTTTAGGAATATTTGAACAGATTTTTAACAGTGATTGGTTCAAAGTTCATAAAATTACTTTCACAGGTCATCTTTATGGTTTTGGGTGTTATGGTGGTATGCCTCCGAAATATTCCTTCCAGAACAGATCCTACCGGGGCTTTTGGCGGCCATAGAAACAATGAAATACAAATAATACATCCAATACTTTCAGAACCACGATAATCGCTCTTTGGTTTTGATGTTGATAGTTACCTTAACGATGAGTGGTTTTTTTCTTTAACAGTTTTTTCTAGCAGCGTATACAGTAGTATGTATTTTCCCTGACTGTCCGTGATACTTATCACTAGTATCGACAATCGGGAAATCGTCGAGAAAATGAATATTTATAAAATATAAATGATTGTCCCTAGGTTTTTCTTGTTGCAAATTTTTAATTTATATATCGTTAAATCTTCGGAGTGAGTCACAGCTCATCATCATTTCATCATCATTACATCATCATAGATAATCTCTGAACACTGTTGCGCCGAAAGGTTGGTGTTGTTATTCGAACCAACAAGCAGCATATTTTTCAACTGCTGCGTTCGTGTTTTTTATGTGAATGACCTTAACCAATCGCATGTTGTCTTCTAGTTGATTTACATCAACTCCCTAAAATTCAAAGAATTTACGTTTTATTGATTCCATTTTAAGTGAATTTACTGTTTTATCTATCACCGTTGAAAATATATGATCCATTTGAAAATTTGGAAAATTGATTATGCTTATGAACAAACCGATGCAACTCACAAGCAAAACTGCCTGATTATCGGTTTCGTTCGTTTTCTCGTTATGCACTTCACCCGTTTCGATATTGCGATATTGAAATATCGATACTTTTTTGCGATATATTTGCTGCTTGATATCGAATCGTTTCAATATATCGCGATACCAAATATCCATACCTTCGCTTCCGATTCCCATCCCTACAGTGTACTTCGTAGTTCACTTCTCCCACGAAGGAAATGAGCTCCGAGGGGCAATTTATTTCCCACACCAAGTTCCCCAAGAAGGTGCTGCTCTTTTTCGCTCCGGGCTGGCCGTGAACGGAGAAATTTACAGTAGAAAGCGCCTGCCAGAAGTTGCGTCGTTCATCAAGAAATACCATAAGGGCGCAGACACAGCGTTCCTTTTTTTTCTTCACAAAGACACAGTGTTCTGGCCAGATAATTTTTGAATAGGCACTTTATTGTATATAACAACTTTGTATAAAAAAATTTTTCTCTAAAATATTGCTATCGAGCTCTAGATCCAAATTTCCTCCTAAATTCAATTTCTGGAGCATTTTACAATAGTGATCGGCAGTGTTGTCAGATGACTGAGTATATTCTGATTTCAAATTTCATATTCATATTCAGAGGTATTGCGAGCAAGACTCGAGTTACATAAGGCCGTTACAAATTTTATTTTTACTTTCTGTCACCTCCCCCTTCAAAAATCTTGAACATTGGAAGGGGAAGAAAAAAAAGCTCAAACCGTTTTGTTTTTTCATTGGTTTTCCGACAGCATAAATGCTTAATTTAGCAACAAACAAGTCAGGTGACAGCGAGAGTGTCGTCGAAAGACAAGCGAAATAAATAATAATAATAATAAAGAGTTATTTTTCAACATTTATTTGAGTGCAAGTTACAAACGTCATAACTTGCACACAAACTTTGATCAAAGATTTTTCTTTTTTTTTCGTCTCGGTGTTATTTATTTTTTGCCACCCCCTCTGGTCACTTTGATAACCTTGGACATAAAAAGAATTCGAAATTTGTATCAGCCTAATTTTTAAGAAATAAAGTCATATTTACTCAAACTTTCTAACAATAATTTTACCCATTTTTTCATTTTCCCAATTTTTTCCTAACTCTTTCGATTGTAAACAATCCGGATGAAGAAAATCAGCCGTCAAAAATAATGTCAAAAAATATAATAAATTTGACCGGCACTTGCTTGGATATCCATTAAAACAAAGATATTAGCAAGATAAATATCTAAATCAGGAACCTTCCGACAGAGCCGTTGCCGTTACGATAAAAGTGTTTGTCTTCTGAGGTCATGCAGTAAAATTACTTTTCCATGTCTCTGCTTATATTGTATATGAGCAATTCTCGCTGAAACTAGGCCACTAGGTGTACAAAGCCTTTCAAATTTGATATAAATGCACATAGTTATTAGAAATAGAGAAAAAATGATAATGCCATTTTTGATTGATCGAATTTGTTGAGCCCTTGGTCACCAAGGGGGGGAACAGTTTTCAGAAAAGTAGAAATTTTAACAATTTTTGATGTATTATTTGAGCTATATCTCTAAAATTCGTTATATAAAGTACTACGAATAGCACTTTTCTGTGAAGAGGAATGATAGGGCTTTCATTTGAAGTGATCATAATTCAGGCCGCCATCTTGAATTTGGCCGCCATCTTAGATTATATCAGGAAATTGCAATTTTGACCATGTTTGCAACTACCGATTTTTGATCTGAGACCAGCATTGGAAAACTGAGAAAAAATGCTATAATATGCAAGAAAAAAATTAGGTGATCATCAGTGTTGACCCATCAATTAAACCTATTTTCCAAGCTGAGTTTCAAAATATTCAACGTACACCGCGCGATCAACATGCCTGTCTACTGAGACCAAGTGTATGCATATGTTATAACCCTACTAGCTCCATATATCATAATCGATTGATGCTACAACTAGTACGCCACTACTCTTTTTTGAGTTTAGTGAGAATAATGAATACAACACTAGCATGTTGGATACTAACGAAGCGATAGGTTTTTATTACTGAGCAGTTCCACAAAAAATGTCCCAGTTTTAATATTTTATTTAAATTGTCATTTTTAATTTGGCTGAAACTTTGAACCGTGCGTTCCGGAGCTGAAGACTTAACAATAATCACTTGAACCAATGAAATACTATGTAACTTAACAAACAGACCGAAATTCAAATCTTCGTGAATGTAAAAATCTCCAAAATGGAAGTGTTCGATAAATGGTGTCTTTAAGGGTTTCACGCACGCAAACGATCAGAAATCATAAGTACGGTGAATTTTCACTGAACGATACGACATTGAAACTCTTGTATAATCAGTTAATGAATATGTGTCACATTGTTGGTAAAAATTTGAGAAGATTGCTAACTTCTTTACAATAAAAGAAAAGCTATATTTTCCATCATTTAGTTCAAGCTCTAGGGCATTTTTCCGGTTTTGTTAACGGTTTTGTGTGATTTTGTTCTTATATCTGAAAATAAAGTAACAGTTACATCGCATTTTAATGACGAAGGAGCAATTTATCATAAAGTAAAGGAAAATGCGATAAATAATTAAAAATTGTATCGTACTACAAAAAATATAATCATTTCCAAAATGTAAACCAAATTTGCTCTGAAAAAAAAATTCTACCTTCTTGTAAAAAGTTTTGAAGGTTCCAAACATCCGTGAATACTGATATATTCTCTAGTCCGAAGCAAATACTATGTTTTATATAAATACTAATGACACGTTTCGTCGTTTGCCTACCTAATTTCCGCGAAATCAACATAATCAGAATCATATTTTCACTATAGTTTCATCACTCCATCCGAAACCTTGTAAACCAATAAAAATAATAATTGCTGGATTGAAACTCCAACGGCAAGCATGAATAGAAAATCGCTCAACAATCACTAACGTTACTGACTTTCATACTGTTTGCCTTTATATCGGTTCGATTGTCACAGAACCCTCTTCCCTCCTTCCTTTCTTCCATCCTGCAATCTCTGCTTATCATTTGAGAGCTTCACTCAGCATGTAAACCGCTGCCTCTCTCGATAGTAGATGCCAACTCGTGTGCCCCCGATAGACGAGACCCCGTTCAGCAGCACACCCTCTTTCGTTGATAGTTGCCAACTTTGTACAATTGTCGTGTCGGATTACCTGTACGACATACACAAGAATCAATCCGGTCGGTAGGTACCTCCTCCGGCACCGACTGCACTGCATTTGCGGGCAATCAGGTGCATGTTTCAGCAAGTAAAAGTTTCCCGCACCCTGTTTTCCATTGCTTGCATTTCTTCTCTCGAGAGCACTTGGCGACAAGGGCAGAAAAATCGGAAACTTTCTCCCTGTCAAACGATCCGTTGCTGTTCATTGTTCGACAATTTACATACACATTCGTTGCAACGATCGGTGAAAAAAAAATGGGCAACAACCGGCAAAATCATATCACAACCGAATTGCAAATCAACCTGTGTGGTGTGACGAGGGGAAACTTTCTATAATCTATGTGGAAAAGGCCAAAAGGGCTTGCATAAATTCTGGGTCAAACTTTCACGAAAGTGGCTAACTTTATTAGACCAGGCCTCGTGTATTGCTGTTGTTTCGTAAAATTCAAATTGCTGCCCTCGACCGGGCACAATTGATTGTTACTAGTTGACCCAACAGCACTACTCCAGCTCCAGCAACAGCTTCGATCGAATAGCAGACCGTGAGCAGTCGTTGATTCAATAAATTGCATTCTGCTTTGACCACACCGAGCCGCGTAACACCTCCAGGGCAGCAACTCAGGCCCAGGATGGTCTGGTCTAACGGAGTGAAGCAGGTGAAATGCAAGGTTAGGCAATGGGGCGGCAGGTTGAAAAAGTGGGTGGGACTCAATAAAAGTTTATTTGGTATTGTGTTTACAACAAACGGGCTTTGATTTTTTTTTTGTTTTGTTAGCAAAAGCTGCTGTTCTCACGGGATCTCCGGTACGCAGATCGAGCGATGTGCGGCCGGCATGACGGACTGAAATGTGCTCAGCCAGTGATCCCATGCCTAACAGATGATCTGAGCTGATTCGTTAGAAGCCTTCCTATGGCGAACACGAGATTGTGTCTGGTGGAGTAGAACCCATCTGTACGCCAATCAAAATCATCCCGTGGGGCTTTTGATGTTCTATTGAACTAGTTACTAGCGGAGAAGGTCCCGTTGTATGGTTTCGATGTTTGGCAGAAGTGATTACAATAACCAACCGTCATCAATGCAAAAGGGCTATTGAAATGCATTTTACTTGTGTCTCTGGTTTCCCCCCGTTACTGTACCCGAATGTGACCTCTCGGTTAGTTCGAAAGCCGCCATGTTTTCTGCTTGTAATTAAAATTGTCAGCGATGGTGCAGAATAATTTGAAAACGATGTAATCACATGTTTTCGGTCGCCGTCGCCGTCGTCGTCGTCGTTGTTGTTACCGTGGTCCTAGTTGGAAACGTTGGGTGAACTGCAGCCGGTCCCTGTGTGCCTCGCCGTTCGCTCGTAGTTCAACTGAAAATCAATAACTTTATGCATTAGGGTTTTTCAATGCGTATGCATCGCCGATTGCGAACCATGCACGGATGGGGTTTATTTTTCCCAGCACTCGCCTTCCGTACGCAAAGCCCAACCCTATCTCTAGTTGGAAATGTTTACACGTTACCAAATGGTTCCTGATAAATCCTCTCGGATCGCGCCACGCGCCTTTCCGCCTTCCTCTGCGGTGCACAGATAAATATTATTTGTTAATGTTTTTGTTTGTTAATACTATTTTCCGAACACGAGAGCAACATTTAAATGCATTTTTCGTGTTTTGTCTGTTTGTAATCGGGACAGATTCCGGGAAAGGTCTAGCAACATTGGGAGACCTGTGCGGTCACTGTGCGACCACTGTACCGCGTGGACATTGAGGCACGTTGCAGACCGCACAGAAACGCACAGAAAAGACTGTGGCAGCACAGGTGGGGTAAATGAGTTAAAAATTTACATTATCTTCGGTTGGTTGGACTGTTTGTCCGCGCGGGAACGACAGAGAACACGCACGACCGTATTGCTGGCTGCCGGGGCCGCGGCTCTGGGGAGAACAACAGTCATGGAGGACCGCTTTTTCCGAGTGGCAACATATGTCCGGCCGGTGGATGCCCGTATCATACCGCGGTAGAGGCGACGACAGGCAGAAGCGGCACTCATTTTGCGGTTTCCCTGACCATAGTGGAATAAAGTGGTCTCTTCTCCGGCGCATTATTGGTGATAATAGCTTGTCAGTGAGAGATAGAGAGAAAAAAAAACCGCTTTGTAAACAACGTTGTCAGCTTCAATCAGTTTCACGTTGATATAGGTAACAGTACAGGACATGCTGTCGGGTGCAGAATATTGATAAGGCCACTGATAGTTGATTATTAGTTTCATTTAGGTTGGGTGCGTTTCATAGCGAAATAGTAATTGTTTGATGTTACGGTATTGTCTAGGCTGTTTTAGGCGATTTTTTTACCTAGGAATGCATCTAATTCTCACACAGCCCACGAAACGTTTTCTTATGTATGGTTTGAGCTACCACATTTCCATGGTTATTGAACCAATCGAGTCGTGTTTATTGTGAGATTCATTTATTTCATACATGAAAGTGCGCAGTATTCAGACTCAGGTCATATAAATTTATAAATAACTTTTTGTATAACCCTATGCGATGAATAATTGTAGAATGAAATGGTAATGTTTTTTCGCGTAAGCATCGAGTAAATTTTATTTTTAAAGCGCAGCGCTTGTTTGGTTTTAGAAAATGACATTCCAAAAATGCTTTTATATTTGATTTCAAAAAAAATGTTTTGAGCCTGAAGAGCAGAATAGCTGAGTTTCATCTGTGGTGGTAATAGCAAGAACTACCCAAAAAATATTCAATATAAATATGTACAAAAAAATAATCAATCTTCCGTGAAACTAACATAGTCCCACGTCAACCATGCGATCGTATCGCGAATACCAATCTGAAACTTTCAAAAGTTTCATGTTCAAAGCTATCGCATCGTTCCGGTTTCTTTGAAATTAGATCCTGCGAAGCCACCAGTAAATCACCCACCGAACACGTTTAATGGTGTCGCAAAGCCGTACAAAGCATTCACCTTAACCGGCCAAGCCGAGCCTACCATTTTCCGGGAAAGGTTGTGTCTCGTTGCGCAATGACCAGCCTAAATCGAATATCTAACGCCTTCGAGGAGTGGTACGGCGGAAGCCCTGAGCTAATTGGAATTACACCATAATGCGACTGATTTAGGCGACCAAAACCAAACTGTCATCGGCTTATCGCTTATGCCTGTTCTCTTTTACGCAGGGTTTTCCGTTTTCTTCGGAAAATGAACCTAGTGTACAGTACGGGGAAAGAAAATCCAATTAGGCGACAACGGTGCAAATCGTCCACCTGTGGCTGCGTGGCTGGCCGGCTGCCAAACGATGCCGCCAATTTCGGAATATTAACGATAATACAAACCAACGCAACGGTGGCGGATTTTGCGAAAAAATCACATTACACTCGTACAATCGTGGGCAAGTAAACCCAAACCGACATAAGCTGGTTCTTTCGAGTTTAACTCGACATATTTACATTTCGGGAGCATCATGCGAAGTACAGGTCAATTGAAACAAAAGTGGATGATGATACTATTGCCGGAAGTGCCTTTTTTCTTCATTCTCAATTCATACTAACAACTTACTGTTTGACTTTTACTACAAACAATCAATAGTGCATCTGAAGAACAAAATTTTCTGCTATCCAATGGATAAGTCGTAATGGATAAGGGAATTTCATTCGCTATTGACTTTAGCTTTGGTCGAAAAAAAAAAAGAATAGTTTGTTTTACACTCCATCTTAATGTTTTTGGGCGAATTCAAAGTTTCATAACCTAAAATTGAATAATCACCGTCCAGCTCTTTGAGAAAGTATCTCCAGCAAGTATGATATAAACAAAACTAAGAATTTAACGTTATTTCCGTACGGTATTTTTAGTACTACACTATTCGTTCGCTAACTGGGCTGAGGGCCTAGCCCAGTTAACGAATGTCGCTCGCTAACTGGGCTGACATTTCAAATGTCGTCAAATACCGAGGGGGATTTCGATGTAATGGCGCTAGGCAAAACTCCCTCAGCGAAAATTGGAAAATGTTTAAAAACAAATACACTAAAAATCCTGATTGATGAAATGAAAAATAATACATTGTCTTTAGCTTTGTGTGTGCTTTATTTACACTAACCGTTGCTTGGAAATATGTTCTTTTCACAAAATATTTATTTGACCTGGAAACGAGTCTGGTGGATCGCATGTGTGATGACAACCAAAATCCATTGAACTGAAAAAATCGATCTCAATTCACTATTCATGAGCCCCTATCTCGTTCTGACAGCGTTATGCCAAACGCTGATTTTTGACGTTCATCTGCTTTTTAACTGGGCTATAGCACAGTTAGCGAACGCCCAGTTAAAAAGCAGCCCAGTTGAACAGTACCCAGTTAGCGAACAGTTACTGTACTCACATTCGCCGCTTTTCCTTGAAACATTAAAATTCGAGTGGCGCCATCATTCTTACCTGAAAAGAAAAAAAAAAGAAAACAATATTGAATATCAGAGGAACCAGATTCGAGTGATCTTCAACTGTCAGCCATAAAGTGTATTTCGCCAACCGATTCTGCGTTACTACTCATAACGCGCGCCCGTCTGGCGCTGCCGACAACAACTGGGGTTTCCTGCCACCCTGTCAGCAGCCTGCCAGGCAGTGCAGTTCATCAGATTACGGATTTTACGCCGAGTTGTCTAATATTTCAAACAACAACAGCAGGGACTAAACCGGTCTGGTTCGGATGGGAGCAACTCCCACGCATCGGTGCGTAAAATTTGATCATTATGGGCCGCGTTCCAGCGGGTGGACTGGGGCTAAAATTAAAACCAGCTTTGTTGGGTTGCATTTTTATCGCACTTCTGCGGTTAAACATGTGTGCGCCCATTAAAATCTTGTTTCGAACCTGCACACCGAGGCAGGAGGAGAAGAGCGCTAATGGATCTGAGCAGCAGGAAGCTTATAGCCATCACTACCGGAAAGAGTTATCCAATGGTTTCGGATTTGATGATAGGTGATGATGCTATTGCACCGCGCTGTCGACAGTATCTGCAGCCGCGGTGGTAATAGCTCAAATGTTGAAATGCAATGAAAAATCACCATTCGGGTGTAAACAGAGTTTCTGGGACAACGCACAGCAGGGTGAGTCGGCAAAGGTGTACGGAGAAAGGTGAGCTCCAAATAATGGAGGTTGCTTAACAACGGTTTACTGCAGGTGTTTATGTTAACTAGATTCGAAATGCATACAGATAGTGTACTCACATATACATTATCTCTACCGAAGCGAGAGTTTACTCTCGATAAAGGAGCGCTGGCCTGGAATAAGCTAACAATATGGACAGTGGGGATGGGAAGAAATGTGGTCAAACAATTCGATGCTATTGAGATTTCTGACGCTTCTGATCTCGGTATCGATGTGATGAAGTATTATGGAATATGATCAAAAATGAAGGATTATGATTAAGTATGGAGGAATTCGCTAAAGTAAGAAGAAGCGAACTTCGCGATAATTTGTGTTTTGAATACATTTACATTTGAGTTTTCATTTCAAAATAATAAAAAAATCTTCAGTCAATTTGACAATTACTAATCCACAAAATTTAAGATGCACAAAAAACAATTACGATTAGATGAAAAAAAATTGAATTATGCTATAATATGATTCGCATATTATAAGTCAAAATCAAATAAATTAAATAGAATTTTTTCACGAAGCCATTGAAAAAATAAACAAAATAGGATATCGTATGGGATCGCTAAGTAATATAAATATTGTGAACTTAGTGCAATTTATTTTATGTTTCAGAAAACAAAGTATTTTTAACAACGATTCCATATTCATCTCAACACTTGAATCACTGCTCAAACGTCGTAGAAGGTATTAATAGAGCTTCGTAGCCGCAAGGTTACAGAGTCCGCTTTGACGAGTAGGTTGTGATAGGTTCGAATTTTAGTAAAACCTAGCCATTCGTTTTCAAAAGGACTTTAATTTGTGAATTTATTCTTCCACACAAAACTTCCCTTCAGAGGATATGATAAGATCGATAAGGAAGGAAGTAGGTTACTAAATCTAACGGAGAAGACAAAAGCACTAGAACACGGAGCAGGTTACTTCTCAATACGTAGGGGAAAACCGTACAAGACGCACCAGTTGGGTAGATGGCCCATGCTATTAATTCCACAAAATACTCACGCATGTGGCTTTTTATGACGAATTTCTTCTCATAAAAGTGTGCCATAATGACTAAAATACCTATAAAATGAACAATTGGTTCTGTCCAACATGTAATTATTCATGAATTTGTTATAAGCTTTTATGATTAACTGATTTGTCAATAATACAAAAAACTGTGGTTTTTCTAACCTTCACACTTTTGGAATTAATAATTCAGGTCGGACTCGATTATCCGGAACATCAAAAACATTTTCATTCCGGATAACCGAGTTTTCCGGATAATCGAATCACACAAAAAATACTGAAATTTTGCGATTAACGAACATAAAATAAATATTTCTTTTCTTTATTTTACTTGTATGGTGCAGTGGCGTAACCAGAAGTTATTTCTGAGGCGAAAAAGGATAAAATCTTGAGAAGCAAAAAAAAATATATTGGACATTGATTATATTCACCTGATTTGAACATGTCCTAAACATGCCGGAAGTGACTTAAATGGTATCAAATATGCCATAAGGGATGGCAAAGGCAAAATTTCGGAATAAAAACTGAAAACGGACACCAAAAATATAAAATTCCGGATAATCGAGTCTAAAATTCCGGATAATCTAATTCCGGATAATCGAATTTCCGGATAATCAAGTCTCCGGATAATCGAGTCCGACCTGTACAATGAATATTTAAGTTTATTTCACTAAAATTCGTCACTTTTACCTAAAACCTGAAATAATCCACCTAGTGGTGCAGAAACCTTTGTTATACCAACTATTACTTTATACATATGAGCCGTTGAGAGCAAAAGTGGTACATGTGTCATTGAGTAATTTTTTCAGGAGACGCGATGAACGAAAACACTCAAATAGTAAGTTATTTTCAACAATTTTTTTTAGCATAACTGCACTAAATCATTGCTGGAGAGGTTTCAAAAGACGGTACATGAAAGCATAACGAGTTCTAGTTGAGAAACTCACACAAACTTCAATGGAAAAACATGTACCACTTTTGTTCTATGGGAAAAATAATGACAACCAGAAAACGTTGAGAGCAAAAGTGGTACATGTCCAGTGTGAGCATTAAGGATGCATTATAGCTCTCTAATCTTAGGACATAGAACTTCATGTCTTCAGCAGAGTTGTCCAAGTGATTGAGTACTATAGAATGATGACCTGTTTGTTAAGGAATTCTGTCTCTTCGTGGCGCTAGTGTATATGTATTTGGTAACAGCATACGAGTTGATACTGAAATAGGTAGAATGCTTTCTGTTACAAAATAGCCACGGATACACTAGCGCCACGTAGTGAGAAAATTCCAAAGCAGACACATCTTCATCTGAAAGTACTCAATCACTTGACCAACTTTGCTGAAGACATGATTGTTTTATATCCTAAGATTCTCGACTTACAATTCATCTAAGGGGCCATCCACATACCACGTGGACAGATTTTTACCGATTTTGACCCCCCCCTCCCCCTCCCTGGACAACTGGCCATATAAATTCTAAAAAAAATGTATGGACCGTGGACATTAGCCAACCCCCCTCCCCCCCAAAGCTGTCCACGTGGTATGTGGATGCCCCTAACATGTACAGACTGGACATGTACCACTTTTGCTCTCAACGAAATGGTGATTATGTTAATTACCAAAAATTGTGTTGGCTATAACTTTGGTTTAGGTTATCAGATCTCGGTTTTTCTTGGATATTCTAGCACATTATTGCGTTCTGCATCAATTTATGCAAAAAAAACCCAAAAAGTGTAAAAATGGGACATGTACCACTTTTGCTCTCAACGGCTCATATTAGGCCAGTCAATTACAAATCGTATACCAACATAAGTCCAATTTCAATAATGAATGAAATGAATTTAAAAGATAGTTTTCAGAGAGTTAACCAAAGACGATCATTGAATTAAAGCTGGATGTGGTTTTCGTAAATAATATGAATGTTGATAAAAGGAGCACCGAGCAGGAGAATATATAATCATAATATCACAACCAGATATTGGAAACTGAATATATTATAAATAATCAACAACGAACAATTTACACTTAAAAACTTACTTTTAATGAGATATTTTAAAAGCAACTCAAATATCTTATTAAAGGCATTGTGAGATATGATATCAAAGTTTTATAATATTTTCATAACCATGTATGAAACCTGAATATCTTTCGAATAACACGATAAATTCTCATAGCTGAATATGTTATTGATGAGTAATGATTTTGTTATGCTCTCCTGCCCGGGTACAGTACATGGGTCTTATTTTTTCGGTCACAAACCTATTTTTAAATGCTGGTTAGAAGCAATTATTATTATTATTTTTTAAATAATCGAACGTGGGGAAACAGTAATAGATAACATGTATGTTAGTTTAATGCGATTCTTCTATCTTACATGAGCATATTGTATCATTCATAGAGATAAGTGACTTTTCACCTGCGCACACTAGTAAACGTGTATAGCCATGTAGAGTTGCTTACGTTCACTTACTACTTTAGATTCCTGGTCACAAATTTGAAACATAAAATAAGTGTTCACCCGAAAAATTTTCCAGCTGTTCAAAACATAGCATTGCAAAAAAAAAACAGCGATTTATTCGTGTTTTTCTCAACGGGTGGCACTAACACATTCGTACGTAAATAGGTCTATACATCTTTGGTAAAGCTTTTCAAAATATCTGCATCGCAAATTGTTTTACATTTGCACACTGTGGGATCAGATTTTACTACAATGCTTGGCTCCCGAAAGCTGTAAATGTTTCTTACTCTTTGCAAATCTAGGTTCAACGTACAATTTAGTATATATTTTATAAGAAGTGAGGACGGAAGCTTCGAAAGCGAGAAAAGGAGCTAAGTAAGCATCACAGTTTCTTGTAAAATCGGGTTCAAATTTTCAAGAAAAAGCTAAAGGGTAATTTATTTTACACCAGTTAAGCCGCACTACGAAGAGTGTAAAGATTATGAAAAGTTGTCCATGATTGTTGAGTTCCTTTGAAAAATGAATAGCGATACGAAAAAAGAGGGATAGAGAAGAAGAAAGAGCAGTGAGAGAGAAAAATTATCCAGGAAGTAAAATATCCCATGACTAAAATATACTTTGGTCAAAATTCTACAGTTCAAGCAACAAATACAAGATCACACTCAGTATGATTTTCAAAGAACTCTGGGGCTTTCATTTGAGCATGCGAACATCAAAATCGGAATGAGCGTTTTATAATAAGAATGTTATTTTTGTTATTTTTCTTTTTTGGGTCGATTTTGATATACTACATATATAAACAACATATTTACACATACATACATATAGGCACACATACACAAACATACATAAATTGTTCAATTCGTCGATCTGAGTAAATTGGATTACAACACATGGCTCTCCGTGCCATTAATTTTGCCATAAAAGTTAAATATCTCATATAAAAAAAACTCTTTGATCAATATTTTAAATCTAAGCCAATAATCAAAAATCCACTAGGTAGCATTCTGGGGGAGCACAGTAGCTTTCGTTTGCATATAAGATCATTAAAATCGGATATTGCGTTCTGTAAGAAAGGTGCGTTAGTATTTTGCGGCACATACATACAGACAACATACACACACACACACACACACACATACACACACATACACACCAACAGACATTGCTCAGTTCGTCGAGCTGAGTCGAATGGTATATACGGTTCGGCCCTCCGGATCTTGGATCTATTTTGCGTTTTTCGACCGATTTTATAACCTTTGTTTAGTATAACAAAGGTAAAACGATCAAAATTAAAATTGGGCAGAATGCACTAAGAAGCGCTTGCACGAGATTGCTTGGTAACTTAGGGGACGTTCCATTGCTTTTGGCTTTACTTCTGAGACTTCAAAAATTTCTCACTTCGCGTACTGATTTCTGCTGTGCAAACAGCAAAAACGTCCTGACAATGCCACAACTGATTAAAAAATAACACTGGTTGTAGTTGAGTCCACAAAAAAAAAAGAAAACATCGCAGTAGGTTACCTAGGTGATCGCTGATGTTGATTACGTATTGTTAAATTAAATGAAAATCATCGAAACGTAGCTGATGAACTGATAGTTTTGCAGTCAGGCTCTCTACCGATGTTTATTTTTGTTGTTATCGCAACACTGCAACTATCTCAGCCAGCACTGCACCGTTAGTGGTGTTTAGAGAACAAATACATTAAAATCAATCACGCAATCCATGTTGTGTGTACATACAGTTGTTACATGTATTTGTAAAGTCGGAAGAAAGTGAGGGTGAATTGGAACGGAATCCAAGCATAATTTTAACATTGTTAACAGATTTCTATTTTTTTTATTCCATAAAATTCAACAGAGTCAAAACAATTTGAACATTTTCATATGCTAGCGCAGCCTGCTGCTGGCAGTGCTTACAACACGGCTGCGAAATTTGACACGCGTAGTTGACTTTAAGTTAGAAAAAAAAACAAAAACCGGAATTTCGCGAGACACATCTCTTTATAAGCAAGTTTTAGCCCATTTTGGCCGTTTTTACGCGAAAATTAGTTACGGTATTTGTGGAAAATGTTCTAGTCGCTACCGACGAGAAAATATGAACTTCATTGCAGTGAAAACAGATGAAAATACATACAATACATAATAGGGTGGGGAAAAGTGATCGATTTTCCAAAACCAGGTTTTTTTGGTTCCATTTGGGGCTCCAAACAATCTCACACTTACCAGAGGTCGATAGGTTTTGTCTCCGCTTGGCGCATTGCATTTCAAATTTGTATGGAAATTTGTATGGGGAAACCCACTTTTTTGCATTTCCCTTTCGGGAGAGCTTAGCAATGCATTATTCATGCCTTACACTACGCAAAAGTACATTATTTTAGATGCCTTACTACTTTTCCGAAGATTCTAAAGAGCTAGGATGTCCTAAAAAAATGCTATAGTCGTTCAAAGTTGAGTACATCAGATTAAATGCTGAATTTCTTGTTTTTTGCCAACACTGCCAATGTCCGGTACATCAGCAGGATTCCCATCAGGAGTAACATATCGTAAAGTTTTTACACTCAGCTGGATCAAGCAAACAAAATTAGGTAAATTTTCTGAGCGTAGGTAGGATCTACAACGTATTTCAGAGATTACTTTCTAAAGGAAATCTGTATATCGCCGGTGCATTGGCAGTGTTTGAAAAAAATATGATTTTCAGCATTCGATTCGACATACTCCACTTTGAACGGCTATATCATTTTTTAGGAACACCTTAACTTTTTAGTGTCTTTCGCAAAGTTGTTAAGCATTGAATAACCTACATTTTGAAGTTGTGAAACGTATGGTTTAAGCCTTTCTGAGCAAAAAGTGGGTTTTCCCATACAAATTTGAAATGCAATGCGCCAAGCGGAGACAAAACCAATCGACTTCCGATAAATTTATGATTGTTTAGGGTCCCAAATAGAACCAAAAAAACTTGGTTCTGGCTTTGTGCTATCAAGTTTAATTTTTTCCATATAACGATTCCCCACCCTAATACATATATTTCCACTATTTAAAGCCAGTTTTTAAAAGTTTGAGAATTTAAGGTGAAAATTTGACATTGCAATAAAATTGTGCAGTAAACACAAAAGTTGTTTATTTCTGTTACTCCCAAAAAGTTTTTGACGCGAAATTTATTCGCTCATAGTTTGACAGTTCGGAAGTGTTGCTAGCGGAATAGGAGGAACGAGAGAAATCGCATTTCACACACTGATGGAGATATAGTCGGAATTAGAGATACTCAGAGAGAGAGAGAGAGAGAGAGAGAGAGAGAGAGAGAGAGAGAGAGAGAGAGAGAGAGAGAGAGAGAGAGATAGGCGATAAAAACCGTCAATTTGGCAACTAGGTTTCACATGTCAGAGGTGTCAAATTTCTTCTCAAAGCGCAATGTTGACTAAATTATGCATTCGACTCGTATAACTGATGGTGACAGTGGAAATCCTGGGGCAATAATGAAGTGCATCAGAAAAACCTTGAAGGTGTTAAATTTTATGTTTATATTTAGTTTTATATACTTTCACCATAATTTATCATTATTTTGTTGATCATACAAAAGGTTTGTGAACCACCAGTTAAAAATCACTTTGATAAACTAATTTTGTAGCATTCTCAATTCAATAATGGCAATAATGAAGTGCATCAGAAAAACCTTGAAGGTGTTAAATTTTATGTTTATATTTAGTTTTATATACTTTCACCATAATTTATCATTATTTTGTTGATCATACAAAAGGTTTGTGAACCACCAGTTAAAAATCACTTTGATAAACTAATTTTGTAGCATTCTCAATTCATTGTTTAGCAAGAAAACATGAAAAACGTGTGAAAATAAATATATCCTTTATTGTACTTGATTGCACCACCTTTTTAATGTGTTACCTCTCTTGTTTGTTTGGATCGGATTCTGACATGTTCGTTTGGCTCACAACATTCTCTTCGCATATCTCTACCTCTGAGTATTGCTAGTCAGAATAGCTGAATCCTATACACTCTGCTAATCAATTACCAAAAGAAGAGAAAATAACACTACAAGATGTAAATATACTTTAAAAGTTGAAGAATTCTTAGTGTAGTGAGTGGTATTATTGAATAATTGATATGAAGAGTA
Organism: Wyeomyia smithii; assembly: GCF_029784165.1. Classification (NCBI taxonomy): domain Eukaryota; kingdom Metazoa; phylum Arthropoda; class Insecta; order Diptera; family Culicidae; genus Wyeomyia; species Wyeomyia smithii. The sequence continues at coordinate 206,523,098 of NC_073696.1, forward strand.
GTTTACTAATGATCAGAAAACTTCAGTCGGCTGTCGAACTAATTCCGTTTTACTTGTATTGAGGAATCTGTTTTCTGTGGTAGGTGATTGAAATCAATGAGATTTGATGTAGATTTCCGACTATTATATCAAATTCAAAGCTTTTATGTAAGTTTTTGAGGTTCTAATTTTTGAGAAATCCAAAATACACTGAGAGGAATCCATTCCATGATTTGACAGATTGATTTAGCTAGAAACGATGAGTTTTTTTTAAAAATTTTCAGTTGAGTTTTTGAATGTTGTTTGAGATGAATACATGGACTGAGATGAATATTGGAAAACTGGACTGGTCTGGAATCTTGTTTGAATCAGTCCAATCAGCACTTGATTTCTTTGAAAAAGAGTGTCATGTTTAGGTCTGTGACGAGAAGATGCTCTTTAACAAAAGGTCTAACACCAAGGGCTACTGGTTATTCTCCAAACTCAAAAGGCATCTCCGTGGACACCATTTTGAGTAGATAGAAGAGATCCGCGCTGATCGAAGAAGGCTCTGAGGGCTATTCTGGTAGAGGACTTTTGGCATGCTTGAATGACCACAAAAACGTTGGTATGAGTGCAATGCATGAGGAATACTCTGTAAAGGAGAGAATATTAGTTTAAAGGAAGAAATAAAAAATTTCCATTTCATATCAAAATTCACCGATTTTTAGTACCGAAATGTATCAAAATTCGAACACTTAAGCTATGGTGTAAAATCTTGCACTAAAGAATCATCGAAAAATGAATTTCCCCGGCGGTCTCAAAGGTTTAATATGTTGGTTATTTTATTTTTGTAGCAATTGAGTGCTATTTATATAGATTCAAACACGTTTTGCTTATGAAATTAACGAGAAAAGGTGAAACCTCATAGAATCCAAATATGGCCGACTTCGAGTCACCACTTCGAATTTTCAAAAGCACAAGACTCGGAAATAGTTAATGCGTTCCCTGTGAAAATGATATTTTATGTTTGCTCTGGTGAAGCAAACATAAAATAGAATTTTCATAGCAAAAGCAATGAGTATTTCCGAGTCTTGTGCTTTTGAAATTCCTATTCGATTTTGAAACAGTATATGGATCGAAAACTTTTCATCGAGTCTCCACTATTCTTTCCGCGCAAACAACCACCGTGCAGGATCCGATGGCTTGATGGGGCATTTGGTGTTTCAGGAAGCAGAATAGTAACCGTCAGCGATTATGATGACGATGGTCCTCTAGCGGTCCCATTTCTACTCGAAGATGACGACGAGGGACATGTTTGTTAGTTTCCATTTCCCACACCGCGTTGAAAGTCGGACAATTAAGTAAATGTGTGTATGTGTGCATTCGCGTGTTGAACTAGAAAGCAACATCCGATAGATGCATAAATATTTGAGTGAGAAATAAACTGTAAACAAGCTGATTGGCCCCGAGAGGTCCTACATTTCCGCTGCTGTCAGACGCTTGTGGAAATCTTGTGATAGATTCAATTGTATTATTGTTTCTCGATAAACCAAGACGTTCGCTGTTCAGTGCAATAATATCAGTTACAAATCCGCATTCGCATTATCCATTTTAATGACAGTGGACATGAATAGCTGTACGAAGGAGAAAACAAAACTTCTTCATACAATGTTGCAAGCGATAACATTTTTACTGATTACACGGATGTATTCCCAACCCAACCCGCGAGCATGTTCCTATCATCCTAATTGCGTTTCCCACCAGCCATTCGCTACCGGTTTGGCGTACTCACCAAAAAGGCGAAGATGTCGATTCTAAGGGATGCCCGGTCGGTTGTCTTACTCTGGCTGGGCAATTTGAATATTATTTTTTGGTTTGTTGTGTCTCCTGTGTTGTAGTTATCGTCGTCGTCGTTGTCGCATTATTTGAAATTTATTCATATAAATACTGAAGGAGGTTCTTGCCGCAATCGCGCAGGTTTGCGGATTTGGGTGACCACTGCCTTCTCTGTGACGTGACCATGGTCGGGGGCATATTGTAATCGCTTATGCTAAGCTGAATTTTTCATAATAATCCATACATATTTTATGATAAAACGTACCACATCGAGTCGGATGGGAGAGCGATGCACTAGACGGTACGAAGCGTGGCAAGTTTGGAAGTAAAATTATTATTATATTTTTTTAGGGTCCATTCTCGGGTCTTGGTCTTTACGAGTTGAAGCTGGAAATCGGAGTGGAAAAACAAAAGAGCACCAGGCAATAAAGGTGAAATTTATGCTTGTTCCCGGGCGGCACCATCTCTAGCATATATCTATACTGCCATGTACTTGAACTCGTGAGATCGGAAGGTTCCGGCAAAAAGTACAGACTGGTTCGCATGGAAAACTTTGCTTCCGAAGGCAGGTTGTCGCTATCCATAATCACAGACTTGGTCCTCGGCGGATGGGACACCCGGTAGTCATGGGCTCTAGCAGCTATTACGGGTAGTGCTTTGCAGTTTCCGCGTCATTCCAATTCTGGAGGCAGCCGACCAGAGGAAGATGATACCATTCGGAAATATTTCTATATTTTAATGTTTATGTATGCATCTGGCTCGTCCGGGGGCTTTATACGCTGTTTATGCAGAGCTTTCCGGTTTGGAGCTTAGCTTCAGAGCGGTAGCGTAAAGTCAGAGGGGTTTCGTTCTAGGGTTGATTTTTTTTTATTTCTGCAAGCCACGAGTTGCTAGTAAATATCGGGTAAGACTCCAACTTGAGTTGATTTATACTTCTGATCTTCACCCTTCATATGGTCGCTACATCACTGGTGTAGCGACAAGCGTCTGGGTGATGTTAATGTTTACTGTCGAGAGTGACCAGCTTCCGCAAACCACTGTTCGGTGAATTCCTCCTCTAAGCACAAAAACCATTGCTGCAAAGCATACCGATCCCTACAAGCGAAGCTACAGCAGCTTAGCCCTGACAAGAGCTGGCTAGATTATATCGAAGCATCGTTAGAACCGAGACTGGTTATGATTACTATGGAACTGTTCCGGCTCTACCCTTGGGGTCAGCAAAACTAACCGAGGCGAACGAGCGAGCGTAATTGCAATTGATTAGAATGCAAATAAAGGCTCAACTTTTTGGACGCCAGAATTTCCCATGGATCCGCAGGAGTGACAATATAAAAAAACACACACTGAGAGCGTGAAAAAAGATATGATTGTTCAAAAGCGCAATAATGACACCCGAATAATGGTGTAATTTTCCTCTTCCTCTTGCTGCTTTTTAATGACCGATTAGTCTGTGTGTTCGTTCCTTCGTTGGCTGGATGGGACGTGGCTGAACCTGATAAAATTTCGCGGTAAAGCACATGGCCGGAGTCTGGAAGCGAGACGCCAACTGAACAGTTTCAGAACTCGCGAAAACGTTCCAGGGTTGCCTTGTTTGCGGCTGGCATTTCCAGCTGGGCATGCCTGGTTGCCGTTCCGGAGCAGGCAGCGAGCGTCTGGGCGATGATTGCAGAAATTGCAACAATTTGGCTTGGTAGCGTCGGCTGGCTGCTGCTGGGGGTTGCCACTTTGGTGTGCGCTCTGCCAGCCCGGGGATTAAGTGTGGCCACGAAGCGAGAAATGAATCTCAGCTGGAGGTTTTAATGATGATAATAAGCCGCGTACACACAATCGCTGTAGCGTGCTTTGGGAGCAGCCAATTGACGGCGTTTGATGGTGGTTTTTGTTTTTTTTTCCCTGATGGGGGGAAAAGAAAAACTTGTGCTTCTGGCGTGTGTGTGTGTGTGTTTGTGTGCGACGGAAGCGGAGAATTCGGCTCGAATTAGAAAAAATTCACGCAAATTGAGAAGCTTATTTAAATTTGTTGGGAAAATTGCCGATCGGTAAAAAGTTTTTAGTCAAGGGGGCTAACTGTTCCTTGGTGGATAACAATCTGATAGCAGACGAGCAGATGAGGCCTAGGCTAAGAACGGAACGGGAGAACATGTTTTTCGATATGCGGTACATTTCCATGTGAGTCTTTGATTTTTTGTGCATTGTGCACTGTTAAAAATTACGAAACAAAATAAACTTTGATAACGACATTTCGGTATTTATACCGCACCATTTAGCAACTCAACCTAAAAACCTCGCATTTAGTTGTAATCTCCAAATTAGTAGGAAAAATTTTCACCACCAGCCATCGAACGTCGCGCCTAATCTCCTCAGTAATGAACCCGTCCAATTAGTGTTCCGAGAAGCCCAACTTCATTACAATTTTTCCCAGCAATGTTTCGCTTTTTATTCATTTCTAACAACCAGCTGAACAAGCCTAAGCCGAATTAGGCTGAGAGCGACGCTCAGCTGACAAGTTCAAACAACGTAACCACAAGAACTGACCGAAAATTTAATCAATCAGGAAGAGGCAAAAAAAACCCGCGTTAATCCTTACCAAGTTGAGACGCTCTTTCTCTCTCTCGGAAAGGGAATTAATCGTTCTGTTCCCGATGTAGGGTATGATTCCTCTGACTGAAACAGATGACCGGCTGTCGGCAAATCGATAGAGAAAAACACCTTGCACACGACCCCGGCAACCGGGGGTTGATCCGAGCAGAACGATTTTAATTTAATTTACTCATGTTTAAGCGTTTCAAATCCGCACCGATGCGACCCTTGAGGAATCCAGAAAAAAAGCACTCAATTTATTATGCTATTAAAGTGAATGGATTCCTCGTACATTCTCATCTGTCCTTTACCTAAAACCGCCATTCAGGGTCCCTGGTGAAGCTTTGAATAAAGCTAATTCTCCCGAACAACATTCTCTGCCGAGCGACTTTCACTGAATACAATTTCCGCAAAATATACGAGAAATCGAAGAATAAAGAAAACAGTTCTGGCACAGTTGGACGAGCTGGAGTATGTCAGATGGTTTCGTACAAAGGAAGGATTAAAATGCGGTCTTTTTTACCGTGCATGTCCTCGGGTTCGGCACGTTTGTGTCGCTCACATATTGGGAACAAATTTTCTAAGCCTGCCAATTGTCCTTTACGTCGACTCAGGGCCTTTCTTTTCACCCTGCTGCCGAAGAAGAGTTGGGTGTGTGAGGATAAATTCGGATGTCGGCAAGGCGCGGGCGTCGAGTATCGGTGACAGAGGATGATGGGACCGAAAGTGGGTTCTATTGTACGCACAAATGGAAGTCAGTCATGTCTAATGCTAATGCTAATGTCCGGGCTTTGCCCTGTGGTTCCTTTCTGTGAGCTACGAGATAGATTCCCTGCTGTAGGGTGTCTGTAAGCTTGAATGACGAATGGGTTCTGGGCAATTGAAAATTTTCGGTCAACTGCTGCTGGAGCGGAATCTACATATTCAAAATCACTCGAGTTTTCTAATTAAGCTCCGGTTGGATCCTTCTCTTTCAGGCACATAAACGCTCCCGCCCGAACATGGTCTGTCACATCAGAAAATGGAAAACCACTCCTATCTGAAGCTGATTCCAGCAGTTGAACACCTCCGGATGCCCTTATTATCACGAGGCTGAAAAAGATCTCATTCTGTACCAAATCGAGAATCAAACGGACGGTCTTCGAGCAACGGTCCATATTTCTCATCCAATAAGGAATATTTACGATATTGAGTCGATTTTTTTCCAGCCGATCAACCGAGAAGATGGGCTGCGAGGGCTGCTCAATGAAAGGTGATGTGGGGTGGGTCAAGCTGTGAGGCGAAGCCAAATGAGCAATTAACGGCAGATAATGAAGCAAAGGAAAATATTGGTCGATATCAATTCCGGGCAGCCGGACAATGATGAGGCAGCAGAAAAAAAAAACAGCCGAGAATAAAAAGTTAATTAACTTTAAATTATTCATAACGCGGATTGTGCGTTGCAGGTGGTGAGGGACTTGGATACTTTTTCAAATAACCTATTTATTTATTGACTTCGATTTGGAGCGCTAAGAATCGGGAGAGATGAAAAGAAAGAGGGTGGCTCGCAAGCTAGCGTAACTGGCTGATGCCATACTAACTGAGCATTATGAATACATATATCAGAATAGGGAATGTATCATCTAAAAAGCCTATTCAATTCACTTCAAAGTACTGCATAATAAAGGTAAATTTTTGTCGCTTTAGAAAATGCCATTTGAGGCAATGGGAAAAATCGATTAGATAAGGGAGGAAAAACGAAACAAAACACCCTTGCGCGCTGCCGCCATTTGAAAGCTTTACTAGGAAATGATAATATTTTTGATTCGTTTGGAGGAGCGAAATAAGATATGAAAAAGTGATTTCAATTTTTCTGGGAAAAAGCCGAAAAGCCAATGCCTACCGACAATAGAAGGTCGGAAACCTTATTCCCTTTGTTGTTATCTACTTCGGTCATTGATTTTCAGTCGTGGTTCACGAATAAGAATGGAACCGAGTTGGAGTCTGAGTTGCTTATATGTAGATATTTATAAACGGGCATAAATCTGATTTTTCGCTATTGAATGTAACATTTCGTATTCAAGTGGGATTTCCTAAATTGGAACGAAAATAAAGGTTTATTCTATTTCTTTGTGTTCCAGAGCTATTTCATGCCAAATGGTCTATCTTTTTTGAATAAAACTATGAGCTCGTTGATATAGCAAACTTTTTATTTTGTGCAGAAGGGATGATTGTCTTGGCTTAAGAATTATTTTCTAAGAGGATGCATGTATTTTAGTTCACACTTCAATTAAAGCATTTTAGCTCAAAAACCCTTAGATGTACAGAAATTTTTTTTCAAGGAATGATTGGTAAGGAACTGATAAAGTTTGCAAAAAATATACACTAAAATAAATAAATTTTGAATTCAAAACGTGGTTTTTCTCTCTATTTTTCCATCATAACCTAATAGAAATTTTTACGACTATTCTTGAGTGGAAAAAAACTTTGAACATGTGTTTGGCTAAGCAAAATGAGAATTATATACGGGTGGAGAATTTTCTGAGACCCAAGAGCAGGCTCGTTGTTTCTCCTCAGAGAATCACTAGCGTGTAGGAGAATATCTTTCATAGCGGAAACAACTGCCCCCACTTAGGTGAGCAAATCGACGTAAGTGCTTGAAAAAACAAGTGAATCGTATGTATCTGATGAATTTACAAAAATACCGTGCTGGAACCTGAGATATCTCTCCTGAAAGATAATAAATTGAAGCGTGCTTTCTCATACGAAAGCAGGTTACTCTTAATAACTACATTAGAGCCCACTGCAGCAGTGTTTTTACAGTAAAGCGTCGTACACAAATTACGTAACGCATGAAGGGGGGGAGGGGGGTTGAGTCTGCGTTACTTATCGTTACGTAGGGGGGAGGGGGGTAGTAGAGACAGTTACGTAACTGTGATGTTTGCTCGAAATTGAAAATTTTGAAGGGGAGTCAGGCTGCACAGCGTTACGTAATTTTAGGGGGGGGGGGGGAGTCATATCGAACGTTACCTATCGTTACATAGGGGGGGAGGGGGTCTGAAATCTAGATTTTTAGCGTTACGTAATTTGTGTATGACGCCTAAGTCTCTTGAGCATATATCAAATAAGATAAACTTCTAGTTAGGAAAGTAGATTGCGTTTACTTTGCATCTCGATACCAAACTGTTTATTTATCTTAGCGGTGCGGTGTATTTCTGTGCATTTTCACTAGAGAGGTTCGCCACTCTTGTTTCGCTCGGCTGTGGTCAGTTATTTTTTATGCGAGCGGCAGAAGCACAGCATAAAGCAGAGGAGTGAAGTGCACGATGAATTTTAACTCAACTCTTTTCACATATGGAGGAGAATAACGAGCCTGCTCAAAAGTAATTTCCTAACAGAGCGTATGCATATACAAAAATCTATAGTATGGGTGTACAGAAAAAAACTGCTCTACAAAACAAAACAAAAAAAACCTTCAAGAAAACGTTTTTTGTTGAATTTCAAGTTATTTTTAATTTAATTAAAGAATATTGAAAAAAAAAACACTCAAATTTACATTAAATCAAGAAGAGTTTAATTTTTTCATTAAATTTATTTTTCGTTAAAACTTGACATTATGGGCAGAATGCATAAATGTAATATAAATTTTTGCCTAAAAGTTGTTTTTCAAAAAAAATTTTCATTTCCAAATTTTTAAAGAATAATATGCCAAAGGACGGAGATAACTTTTGAATTTCTCATACAATTTTTTTGACGTAGAATTATGTCGTACGGCAACATATATGACACATTCCAGCGTAACGCGACACCATGAGGAACCGACTTTGGTATACATTTTAGGCTGGATATTAAAAATTAGATTAAAGAGCATATGATAAAATAGGTCGTAAATCATACCAACTAAATATACTTTCTTATGATGGGATAGTTTAGCAATTTATATAGTTGTATTATGCACTGCAACCCGTTACATTTTGTAACGCGACACCATCGCTGAATATCGCTTTTTCAACCTTCGATGGCATACGTTCAGATATCTGCTCTGCTGTAAGGTCTTGAACCCTGGTTTCTTCTAGACATTTGTTCCAGAGACAAAATCCAACAAAATGACATATAACAACATAGAAAACACTGAATTTTTAGCGAAATGTTCCCAAAAACATTTCGGTGTGTCAATGGTGACGCGTTACGCAAAACAGTCTCCTGCAAATGGTGTCGCGTTACGAAAATGCGAGCTTTGCAAATGTGGGCATCATGATTAGTTTTTAGTCATACTATCTTCGGCAAAGTTGTTGTTTAGGTTAATATCAATAAGTTTATGCTATGACATATACATTTAGTTCAAAGTTACGCCGATGGGGGCGTTTCAGATTTATATTATTTTACTACTTATCGTACTGAGAATGGTTTCCTTCATAAAAAAGCTATATTCATTCAGATTTTAACCATTTTTGATTCGTTTCGTTTGGGTTTTTCTGCTACAATTTTACTCAAAATTGCACTCAAATTGCAAATTTATTGATGTTTCCTAGAAAAACAAATATCAAAATCTAAGAAAATATATGTGAAAAACACGAATGAATCCATTTTTTTGGGGTTTGTTGTGGCTTGTGTGTTGGAATATTGGGTAAGGTCGTAACCATCAGGTATTGAGTGAGAAATATTGTAATTTATAATATACCTAGAGTTTGATGAGTTTGAATGAATGTTGAAAAGTTTTTTTTTATTGCTTTATTAAGGTCAGCCACAGGCTCGTTCGCCACCGTGTGTTGAAAAGGTATTATTCAGCAACTCCTCAAGGAACGAGAAGAAGTGTAATTGGCCTGGTTGTTTTCGTGTTTCGGAGGTTTTAGCATTGAAGACCAACGAGTTTCTTTCGTTTAATATTTAGGTATATCGTTTGGGTATAATACGTTTTCAATTTTTGACTAGAAGTAAAAACATTACCAGAGTAGGTATATGTCGTGTACGTGAGGTTTTTGTTTTATTCTCTGTCATGTGGAAAATCCTGAATACTACTTTTCTACAGTTTGTAACATTTGCACAATACGAAAAAATCTACTATTTTTGTAACGCGACACCATAATAAAGGACCTGTTTTTCAATGACCTACCAATTGAATCTACAAAATAGCAGCAACAACTACGTTTAGGCCATGAATACGTTCATAAAAACCCATTAATTTCTGATGTATCACATGCCCATAGCTTCAAAATTGCATCAGTTAAGCATATCTTTTAAAAATAGTGTCAAAACTATGATTTTATTAATCTTTTATGAGTGTTTTAATTCAATCATTTAGTCAAGTTTTGCATGTAAATTCAAATGAAACAAACGTTTTCCGTGAAGTTCAATTTATCCTCTTTCACATACACAACACTTCTGGGTCAAATATGCAGTTTTAAATTTTGATGTCTTGGCGTAGAAGAGCGTGGAATGTGTCCGAAAACATTAAGAGCGTCACGAAAAATTATCCACTTTCGAATGCTTCAAACTTAGTCAGTTTTCAACGGATTTCTATCATTCTAACAGCAATCGATTGAAAAATTAGCTATGCGTCCACCAAAATGCGGAAAAATTGGGCTGAGGTGATGCTAACTATTGTACTATTGAAAAATAAACAGCCTTGTTGAACGCCCGTTTCAACTAATCAAATCTGAAACAAGACCTTTTTTCCCCGCACAGCTGACGCTAAAGTATACAAACGATTTGACTTTAAAACTAATTTGTTGTTGTTGTTGTTTTACTTTTTCTAGTCCACAAAGGCACGCTTCCCGGTATTTTAACTCTCAGTAAGCACGTATAGAAGCTAGCATGCAGAAATTTAGTCTTTATTGTATTGCAGCAAGAGGGACTCTTGCTGGAAACTGGCTTGACCCGGGGCTGGCAGAGCAGCAGCTGATTTTAGCGCAGCAAGGCTGAGCAGGCGAGTCATTCGATTGTACCGTTCCACAGCAGCCCACAGCACTGCACAGCATTGCTGAACATGTCCGGAGATGATTATTATTTTGTTCGTATCTGGTGCGTTCAGCCATTTGTCCACTGCTGATCAGAGTTAGCTAAGGGGAGGCCAAAAAATAAATAACACTGAGAAGAAAAAAAGAAAAATAGCTTTCAGAAAAAATTGTGTGCAAGTTACGACGTTTGGGTGGGGGGGTGTGACATAAAATGAAAATTAAATTTGTATTGGCCTAATTGTGAGTGTGCCGGTATCGTGTGTGTGTGATCGTCATATCTCATTTACTTGCTTTCAGTTTATGAGAAGCCGAGAATTATAAAAAAAAAATAGAATCATCTCGTACCATATCGATCGAACAAACCGCTTGAATGATAGAAATGTTTTTTTTTTCTATCAACAACAGTCAACAGGCCCAAGAAATAGTTCCGTTGTTTGATTCATGTCAGTAGAAAATCCGGTTTCAGTGCTTATAATGTGTAGTTTTTGTAGGAAAAAATCATAGAAATTGAGTTTTTTAAATATTTAATTCATAATTATATTTTTGTGTTTTCGTTTACTGGAAAAAATCTTTTTGTCTCATGGTTTGCATTTTTTCTGGAAGAACAAAATTACTGTCTACAACTTTGCTAAAAACATTATACCAATCAAACCAAATATTCTGGCTTCATTTTTTTTTTTGTTTTTCTGAACAACTTTTTTAACTTTTTTTTATCTTTTTCTGTTTCAATGTTTAGCTGATGTTTTGTAGTTTTTATAAACAGAAATCAGATTAAAAAGGGTTTTTTAGATAAGAATTTGGATATTTGATTATCTTTCTTCTGGAATTTTTTTTTTCACAGTGAATGTTTTTTTTGTGAAGACAAAATTGTTATCTACAACTTTGCCGAAGACATGACACCGATCAAACAAACCAAAAATATTTGTATTTATCAATACCTTTTTTACAAAGCATTTTTTTATTAAGTCATGATTGAAAGAAAACCAATAGCACATAATGGCATCCTTTGCCCAGGAAAACATCTATGCAAAGATTCAGCCGAATCGGAAATAACAATAGAAAAAAATTAAGAAAACTGCAACTTTTTTTGCAGAATTGCTCATAAGACAGGCTGTCGTAATTTTACTTTAACCTTGCGGTCTTGTTTAATAAACAACCTCTTCAACTATCGGTATTAATGAAACATTTAGTCTTAATTTTCTAATTTTATATATTTAAACTCTTCAAGTTGAAAACTGCAACTCTCTTTCTAGTAAATTGAAATTCATTCAGAATTTTTCATTGTAAACAATTTTTTTTGCGATGTAGGGGAATTGCTCCATTATTCATCTCAGCCCATATATTCATCTCATACAACATGAAAACACAATTGAAAACAGGAAAAAACGCATATTTTCTTACTAAACTAATCTGATAATCCGTGGAACGGATTCTTCTTAGTTCACTTTAGATTTCTCATAAAGTAGATTCCTCAAAAACACACTCAAAAGCTCTAATTTTGATATTATAGTCGGGCATCTGCACTCGAAAACTCATTTAAATCAATCACCTACCTCAGAAAACAAAATCCGCGCATTGTTCTATACGGCTACAAGAGGACTCGTTCAGCAGCAAACCAAAGATTTTTTCATCATTAGCGGACCACTTTTTATTTTAATCACAAAACAAAATCACTCACTACACTAAGAATACTAACAAGCTGGAATTAGCAGAAATATATGAGATGAATTTCTACAATTCCCAAATTTCAACTGTATGTATTTTCATCTGTTTTCACTGCGTTAAAGAAAATCAAAAGTTGCCTAATCAGTTTGTGTTAATACGAAAAAATCATACTGAAAATGTTGAATTATTCCGACATAATTGACATAAATCTACAGCACTGCAGTGGTTACCTAGGTTACCAATTTTGCACGTAAACAACTACAGCGGATATCTAGGTAACCTACTACGACGGGCTGCGGCTACGTTCATTCATGATAATGTGATTCATTCATGATTAACCGTGTGATGAATATAGGGGCGTCGTGAGATGCAAAATTGAGCAGTGATTCAAGTTTTGGTGTGTTCAACAAAGTTCAGGATAAAGCTAGCTGAGTTTATTAAATATACAATGTTGAACGATTCCATAAAAGCACGTAAGCGTATTTTGTTTATTTGTTCAATGATTTCGATAAAATTTGGTGTTTAATCCGTGCATATAGGTTTAATGATATAAATAATGGAGCAGTTCCCCTATATTTTTTCTACATTTTATTCTCAGAATTTTTTTTATCATAACCTTACTGGAGACTGCGTTTTAGCTCCTTTTGTTTTCGTATCAGATTAGTCCTGAAATCTCGAATTTATCGAATATCTACAAAACTTTAGCATTTAGAAGGCAATAATATTCAACACAACTTTGTAGAAGAAACAAAACAGATAGCTTCGACGCAGACCGCGTTAGAGCCAAAGATGTTGAAACAATATCATGTTTTGTACATCCCCAGATCGCATTAGAGTAAAAGCTGACAGACCGGATTTGCATAGGATGAAACGTGCAATTTAAAAAGGCATATATTTTATAATTTTGACAATAATTTGATCTATGTAGAAGCTATCTTTTTGGTGTCTTCTACAAAGTTTTGTGTTTTGATGATATACAAATATATGCTGAAAATTATTGCATTCTGAATACTACAGTTTATCAGATATTTAAAAAAATAGAATTTTGAGGACTTGTCTAAAATAAAACGTCCCCGTGGTTCTGTGGTTAGCGATGTCGGTCGGCTAGCTCTCCCACACGGTTGTGATATCGGGTTCGATTCCCGATCAGGTCGAGGAACTTTTCGAGCCAGAAATTTTCTCGTCTCAGCACTGGGGCACGGTGTATCGTTGTACTTATCCTACGACATGCAAAATGTGCCGAAAACAATATCGATAACGAATTATCTCAACTAATCTAGTTGATCGAGACCGCATTAGCACTCAGGCTAGCGTGCGATTTATAAAAAAATATCTTTAAAACAAGAAGGAAACTGCCTTCGATAACATTTTTTGATATAATATTATTAACAACTTTGCTGAAGACATGATTTCTCTTAAGTAAGTGCAAGATTGAAAAGTTAGATTTTACTGCGATGCTTGCGGTGGAGTTACGAACTAAAGCTTGTTGGCATTCTTATAAACTTATCACATACTAAACTTCCGAAGAAAGTATGTAAATATGTGTAAATATGTATGTAAAATATGTGGAAAGCAAATACAAAACATGATTTTGCGCACATTTTTGGCAATAACTCAGTCTGTTCAGCACCTATCTCTTTACTGTATTCTACAAAGTTGTGTAATATACAAATACTCTAAAGTCGCGAGGGATACGTGCCGCGTAAAAAACCGCGTGAATTCCGGAATCCGCATACAAAAAACGCGTTTATTCCATAATCCGAGTGAAGAAATTCCGAAACCAACGTAAGAAAAAGATACCGCATAAATTCCGGAATCCGCGTAAAAAAACCGCGTAAATTTCGAAATCTGCGTTGAAAACGACCTTAGCTAAATATTGTTGCCTTTTAAATGCTACGTTTTTTAAGATAATAAAAAATAATCTCATTGTAAGGACTAGTCTTGTATAAAACAATGTGAAGATACAAGAGAATTTACAGAAGCAATAAGTCTTCAGCAAAATTGTTTGTTACAATATTATCTAAAACTTCATTTTTCTAAAGTTTAAAGATATTGCAGACAGTATGTCAAAAGAATATTTGGAGAGTAAATGAAAAAAGTTCACGATTTTGAGCTCTCGTACCAGGAGTGTAAAATAGTAATCTAAAATTGGAAAAGAGGACGAAAATGCTCGAACGTTAGTTAGTTTTCAACGGATTTCCTTCGCTTTTGCAGCATTCGATTGGAAAATTATCCACGGAAAAATGCAGAAAAATTTAAAATTTAAAGATGCATACTATTGACTAAGAGTCTGTCTCCGGTTCAACTAAATATCATATCGAATGTCGATATGCGTGGCTGAGAGTGTTGCACCTTCAGCTATCAGCTTCCGTCCGACATGAACAAAATTTTGTTACCCAGCCGCACCTGTGCAATATGCAATACGCAACAGCGTAAAGTTCTCTCCAGGGAATTGTAGTTAGGTGATATTGTAAGGATGAACAGAGGCTCGATATAGTAGAGTAGTAAGCTTGAAACGGAAAGGTAAAACTTACACACAAGCACGGATATGAATGATAAGCATATCACTTACTTCAATAGTGATATCGCCAATAATAGGAAGTGCGGAGTACAGAAAACACTTGGGCAATATCACAATAGATCTAATCTCTGGTCGCAGTGATAAGTCCACACAGGAAAAAAAAATCGGGGGTCGATGCGTAGTAATTTCCAACCGATAGCTTTTTCGCCAAGTAAACTAATGTAATCAATTTACAGAAAGGTATTTTTTACAGGGTTCTTATGATGATTGGTTTCAATGTTTTCAACACGCAGTTTTTTACAGGTTTTAAAATAAGCAATAAACACTTTACTGTATATCAAGGGTGTTTTTATCAAACTGTAACTTATTACTACTAAGTCTGAAAAATTCTCCCACCTGTGACCTACTCAGTCTGCTTAGTCCAATTCGTGTGTAAAAATTCATACAAACTTAAAATTGTCGATTAAATTTCTTCGTATTTTCACATCATTTGGCGTGGTTTTGCTCGTCTTTCAATTTTGATGAATATTCTTGATAACATCTTTAAGAAGAAGACTTCCAGTTGCGTTTGTTCAAAAGATTTATTTACGCACAGAGCAGATGCAGTCTGCTTGCTAATGGATTGACGTTTTGAAACAATACAATTCGCTTGCATTATGTTGTCAAACTAGATGAAACAATGATCCATATTTTAACTTAAAAGCGCTGGTCATTTGTGAGTTAGAATTCGGTTTTTTTTTCTCTCATCACTTTCTGTTTAGTCCACTCGAAATGATAAAGTTGTGATGTCAAGCGCTAATTTTCTCTAACAATCTTGTTGGTCTTATCATTGATGCTCAGTTTCACACTGATTGTGCAAAACAGGTTAACCTATTAGATTTCACCAACTCGAAATTATAAAATCACCTGGCAACACTGACTAGTTTGGCATTCAAGGGTGACCATCCTCTGCAGACATTTTTCACCCGAAGCGCGCACTGTAAGCGCGTGCTTCAAAATATGTTACAGAGTTGCCGAGAGATAACAAGCTACACTAGCGATTGGAGAGGAGAAAACAAAAACAAATAAATAAGTGATAATTAGAGAAAAATAAATATCGCTCTGCTCATTCTTCTGCCATTTTCCGTGGTCCCGGCGGGGCACTTCACAATGTCCAAAAGGTGTTTTCGTCGGAATATATATGGTTCCATTGTTGGCCGAGGTGCTTGGGTAAAAATAATGGAATTTATTTTTTTTTATTTATGGCTGTTTCGGTTTCGGGTGTGAATTTTTCAAAAGAGACGCATTCTTGCTAACGAAAATGAATTCGAAATAACCTGGGACGCATTTCGTTGCTTGAAATACCTACGGACAAACACATTCGTGACAAAGATCGTGGTTAGGTCTGAGGTGTAAATTAATTGCTTTTAGTACGCGTTTCTAATGCTAATGGATTCGGTTTCTATGAGCCGTATGATTGGCCCTACCAATCGTGGGATCTCAATACAATAAAAGTACATTTTTATTACATCCCATGTTTCCGCTGTTCAATATTGTAACTGAAGGAAACAGCCAGATGCAACGTTTCATGTTGAGCCAGCAATCCAGCAGACAGCTCAAATCTCCGTTAGCTTACCGCCTTGAGAGATCTCGCTTTCAGCCCCGCGTGCGCTATGCTAACAGATAATTATTTCCTCCGAAAATAGCCGTTACATAACCTCAACCTATCTGAAGCTGCAAATTTTCGACTCGGAGCTAGCAATTAGGCATGATTTTAGCGCTGACTAAGTTTCACTTCCATCGGGTGCTCATTTGTGTTTGATCAATTTCGGTTGTGTCTTAAAGTGCCTCGTCAGCCTCGCCTGGATCGTTTCATTCAAACTTCCGACCGCGCGAGCTTTGAGCCAACAACAGGAAATGCAAACTATGAGCCTGCGATGAATGACTTAATTGAATAAGCGCTCAAGCCCCGCACGAAGGTCCATAATTTATCTGCGATTCGTAAGAGAAAATCCCGTCGACAGCGAGTTTTCGTTGCTTGAGAACGGCTCGGGAGCCTGCATTTATTTGCCGAAAACTTTATCCATTCATCGCTCAAGCCGCGATGTTCGGCGTGGTTCATCTACATTATTATCCAAGAACACCTATCATCCTCCCGTCTTGCGTATCTCCGCTCGCAGCATCTCACAAGACTATAAAACGGAAAGCAGCTTCGGGCGGTGCAAAGCAAAAAACAAACTCGGTCTTAACTTAATTTAGACGCCTCTTGCACAGCTTGGAACAACTCTCTCTGTGGAGGAAAAAAACTTCATCTGCTTGTTGTGAACCCTTGTTCAGCACATCTTCCCCTATCCAATCCATGCATGTCACGGGTAGAACGATTCGTCACATTTTGATCCTCGGACTTGCAGCAATGTGTCCATCCGGAAAAAGGGAAAACTTCCCCGGGTAGTGGATAATTGTATAAATTACTGTCCACCGTTGCATACGAGTTACCTGCTGCAGTAAAACGCAACGTGTGAAACGGTGGTTTGGAAAGGAAACATACTCAAATGTACTCTTTCAACTGGCCAATTCTGCTGATCAGAACTGCACTGTCCTGAGCGCGGTTGAATTCCAAATTCCATGATACCAAACAAGCTCGGAAGCATGGCGTACAGGTAAAGTTTGGCAAATCAACTGCTGCGACGGAGCACATACCGTTAATCAGTGTGGAGCGTCAAAGGTGCTTCCTACGACTGCCCAAAAGGCGCGACACACAAGTGCCTGTTCCATATTCTATGCGTTCGCCTCGCTGGTGTTGACAACTGCTCAACTGTCTCCAAAGTGGACCGTTTTTGGGCAGCAATTCGTTCGGAACGAGTTACACACCGTCGTCGCCGTCGTCGTCAGCAGACGAGGATCATGAATATTTATAGGTGAACTTGCCGCTGCAGTCGCTACACTCTCACTCTACTCTGCAGAACGGTTGGTTAGCTGCTGTTGCTTTTGTGTCCTCTCCACCACGCGAAGCGGACAGGTTCAATTCCTGGCCTCCAGGTACACACACAACAAGTAAATTGGTCGGCAACTTGAGCTCGACGGTACTTTTCGGCAATTTAATTAATGTCAAGCTTGAATCGGTGGGAGATTACTCACCGGGTATGAATCGATGTGAGAAACAAAAACCCAAAAAAATAAAAGCAGCAGAAAACTATGCAACTCCAACTGGAACAAGTTTATCGACAACCGCTGCGGGAGAGTTATTAAAAATTCGAAATACTCCGAATTGCTGTCCCCGACTGTGCAGAGTTTGACTGGTTTGTCACATGGTGGAGTGGTTTGACGATGTGACGGGACTTGGCAATTAGAGAGTGAGGGATTTTCGGTGGAGGGTCCCGTCGTAAATAAAAATGATTAATTTTTCAATGATTGCATCGAAATTCGGTTGATTTTACAGGATGTTAGATGAATTACGTTGTTTTTTTAGATGGCATTGCATGCATTTTTCCACTTAACTTCCATATCTGCTGAATTAAAATAATCAGCAGCGTATTCTTACCGTTCCCTTTCAGAAGTATCATTTTATGGAGTGTATCGAAAAGTAGTCGTAAATGTTTAACACGAGTCACTTCGTTAGATTGACGAGGCTGTTTTCAAAAACCTATTTATGATATTAGATGCACTTGAAACAGGATTCTGATAATCTGTTCTGGTACTTCCAAAAAAGAATTGGCCTTGCATTTGATATTTGATATAGAAATGACATTTTTTGTTCCTCCTAAATTTTTTGAGTGTTACGATCAGATAATGATCCAATGATAAGGATTCGTTTTAAAAAAAATCGAAAATGCAAACAGTCAGAAAGTCAAAACTTCGACAAGACGAAAATATGAAAAACCTGAAGTCAAAAATTTTAATTATTGAAGAGCAGAAGGTTAAAATTTCGTAAATTGTAAAGTTCGGAATGCCGAAAGTTGCTTAGACAACGGTCAGAATGATCAAGAAGTCAAAAGTTTAAATCAATACAAACAAGAATCTTTTTTTAATTTATATGACACTTTGATGGTTCCAAAATGGTTTTCTATATTTTATGTAGCAGAAGAGCATGTCTTTTCAATAGTAAATTATTGGAAAGTTGAGTTGAAAATCAATATTTCATCTGCATCGAATTTTAAACGCAGTTTCTATTTGATAATAATAATTTCCTCGTTTTCAATGTTTTTTTCTTAGCCATGTTTAAAGCTGCCCCACCTTTTTTCAAGTTACATCATTCTCTCACGATTACGAGACTCAAAGATATTTTATTGTGCATTAAGAATGTACGAGAAAAAAATATTATCACCTCCCTTCGCGAAGTTTATTTCATACTAAGGGCTTGTACAATCTGAAGTTCTCAAGTAGTACCACAACTTTACTGTAAACTTTACACTTAAAAAAATTGTCGCAAGAATGTGCTCTCACAGCTCCGGCGTTTGAGTACGAGTAATACTCTTTTCAACAAAGTTGTATTACAACTTGAGGACTTCAAGTTCGTCTCAAAAGTTTTTCATAATTGTGCTTATTAAGTGAGCTTAAGAGGCTAGCGAAAAAAATGAGCGAGAGTGATAATTTACATCCTTGCCTGTGGGTACTAAATTATCGGAAAAAATAATAATCGTAGATCTAGCATGCCTGAACACGAGTGCTGTATGTGAATGAAAGCGAAGAGTAGCGTTGTCTCATCTATGTCCCCCCCTTCGAGAGAAAGTGTGACGCTGGCCCTGTTGTAAGTGGCCCCGCCTTTTCCAAGTTATGTCGTTTTCTATGTTCCGCGAGACACAGTTACTGTCAGTAGCCTTGTGGTACGAGCCCCGCAATTGTTTTGTACACTATAATAGCTGGCTGCGAAGACTGTGTTGAATGAATATAACAGCACGAGCCACCTCGGCTCTAGTTCTGGATAAGAAGAGGAAGAAGAGAATCCATAACAACACAACAATATCGCACGCTAGCCTAGGGGGCTGATAGCGGTCTCGATCAACTAGATTAGTTCAGAGAATTCGTTATTGATAGATTTTTTGGCACATTTTGCGTGTTGCACAACGATACACCGTGCCCTAGTGCTCAGTCGAAAAAATTTCCAGCTCAAAAAGATCCTCGATCTGACCGGGGATCGAACCCGGTAATACAACCGTGTGGGAGAGCTAGCTGATCGACATCGCTGATCACAGAGCCACGGGGACCACAACACAGAAGAATCCATGAACGTCTTCCCAAAATGTTTAATAACCTTGAACAGGCCAAAAAATGCAATTGCGAATATCATTCAGTTATCGCATGAATGCGTCTGACTGTTACGATATACGCACTTACATTATACAATGCCTTGTTTTATCTGGTTTTTGTTCTAGAGGGATATGAACCATATCATCCTGTTTCGCGATGTTTGTTTTAGACCTATTTTGTAAGTGGCCCCACCTTTTTTCAAGTTTTGTCATTTTCCCAGTTTCGCACGACACAAAGAGATTTTATTTCGTATGAATCTCGTTTCGTGTTTGCAGACAGGGGAACCGGACCGATGGAGCTCTCAGACACGCAACAAACTAACGCGTTATATCCTGTTGCATTAAGAAAGGAAGACTGTTGCTTGCGTAGCGCGGTGCAACAAGAAATAGATAAGTCGAATTCTGCTTTTCCGAATCCTTAACGGTCACTTTATTCGCACGAAGTATGATCCGTTTTTAATTCCTGCATGTGTACGTATAAGTTTTAATTTAGGGTTAAGTTCTAACTAGCATTACAACAATCTTACGTTTTAGTGCTTCGAATCTATTTTGTGTCTCTGTAGGTCGTTTCTTCTGTGGGTAATTTCTTCCACTTTGCTCGCTATCTACACGGTGACAAAAAAGTCCGGTCACACTTTTTTGGGGTCGCCTGTAGCCTAAACGTTGCATCTCTCTGGTGCCATCTATATGTCAAATGAAAGGGTTAACTTTGCTGCCCAAAGTGGCAGAGTTTCGTTTCTGTGCAGTTTGTTTACAATGACTCGTGAGCCGAGGCAGAGTTAAGAGCAGCTGTTATCGCTGAATATGTGAAAGGGTACAAACCCGGACACATAATCAAACACCTAAAACCGCTCGGAATCAACCGGAAATCGTGTACCAGACCATAAATCGGCACCTAGAGACCGGAGGCACCGAGGACAAG
Source organism: Wyeomyia smithii (assembly GCF_029784165.1). Taxonomy (NCBI): domain Eukaryota; kingdom Metazoa; phylum Arthropoda; class Insecta; order Diptera; family Culicidae; genus Wyeomyia; species Wyeomyia smithii. Next base: position 206,543,744 of record NC_073696.1, read on the forward strand.
GCACGATCTGGACGACCAAGGTCTGTGAGAACTCCATGGCTGAAAAAGATTATACGAGACCGGATTCGCCGGAATCCCACCAATCTGCCGGGAAGCTGGCCAGGAACCTTAAAATGAACCGAGAATCAATCCGTCTGCTTCTGCGCAAGGATTTAAAACTTACACCGTACAAAAAACAGGTGGTTCATGGGGTTACCAAAGCTACAAAGGACAAGAGGTACCAACGGTCGCGGAAGTTGCTCGGTTGGCGCGCAGATGACGAGATTATTTTTTCGGACGAGAAGCTGTTCGTTTTGGAGTAAACAGTCAATCACCAAAATGATCGAGTTTGGAGTGTGAGCCTCCAGCAAGCTCCTGCGGACAAGCTGAACGTTTTCCGGTTCCAAAATAAGACGTCAGTGATGGTTTGGGGAGCCATTTGCAAGAGACGTAAACTGCCTCTTATTTTTATCGATAAAGGGGTCAAAATCAACGCAGCGTACTACCTGGACACGGTTCTGAATAAAAATGTTTTGCCTCAAGCTGAACTATTGTTTGAAGACGATTACTACTGCTTCCAGCAAGATGGCGCCCCATCCCACACCGCAAAGGTTGTTCAGGCGTGGTGTGAGGAAAACTTGACCGATTTCATTTCGAAAAATGAATGGCCTCCGTCGTCTCCGAATCTGAATCCACTGGATTATTTCGTGTGGGGATACATGATGTCGAAGCTGAACAACTATAAAATAACAAATTTGGAGCAATTCAAGCGAGTTATCACGAAAATCTGGGACGAGATGCCGATGGAGCACGTGCGCGCCGCTTGCGACGACTTTCAGAAACGTCTGAAGCTGGTTCGATCAGAGAAAGGTGGTGTAATTCCGAGATATCGTCTGTGAAGTATCTTTATGAGTTACTGAATAAAGCTATGAAAGCCAGATTCAGATTTTCTTCTTATTCTTTAAATATTGAGATATTCCTGTGTGACCGGACTTTTTTGTCACCCTGTATATATTAAGTTAATTGGTAAGAAAATCCATGTGTGTAAATTTAACCTCGATTCTCAGCGTTAATCAATCTGCCACTCATACACTTATTTCCACTAGTAGTTAGGTTTATTTTAAGAAATGTAGTATTAAACGAATTGTTGTAACAAATGTAAATTTTTCCTTTCACCTGAATGATAATTTTAGCACGATTTTTAATATAAATCTTCCGATTAATTGGCTCTTCACGTTAGAGTTAGCTAAATGTTTGTCGACTTGTATATCAGATACGCTGACGTTTTGTCTTCTTCTCTCTTTCTCTTGGCGTACTGCACTGTCATTATAACGTCTTTTCGGCGTTTGTGATGTTCTATGGGGAGGCGCTTACAGATACTGGAGGCTCCGATGACAAAGACAATCAATTAATAACAAAATTCTGTTCTGAGCTCGAAATGCAGGTGTGAAGTCGAACTATAACCGTTTCTATGGACGTTTCATATCTTGTATTTTCCTAAACAATTTTCCAATTTTCCTAAATTATTTTCCATTTTAGCAAAGCACGCCAACTTTTGAATAAAATCGAATTAGTAGAGGGATAGAGGGATTGTAACCATAATATCGTCCCATTTTGCGATGTTTATTTTAGACCTATATTGTAAGTGGCCCCACCTTTTTTCAAGTTATGTCGTTTTCCCAGTTTCATAAGACACAAAAAAATTATTTCGTATGTAATACGAACGTACAAAAAATGAATCTCACTTTGTGTTGGTAAATAGTGCAATCGAACCAGTGAAGCTTTCAGTCACGCAACAGAATATCACGTTGTATTGGGTTGCGGTTTGAAAGACAGACAATCAAATTCTTCTCGTGTCAAATGAAAGCAGACAGCAAGAATGCATCATTCTAAGCTGCGACTTAGGGATAACAATAATCTGTTCTGAGTTCGAAATGTTGCTGTGAAGTGTAACTATAATCGTCTTTCTTAGGACCTCTTAAAATTTATATGGGTGTAATGGCATTTTTTTAACACGAAGCGGTCATTACGACATTTGTCCACAAAAAAAAAAAAAAAAAACAGTGAAAACGGTCCTTATCAGAAACAACACATATTTAACTTGAAAGCTTGATGAATAATAACTCACGGCGTCCTACATCAACCATGCGGTTGTGTTTTGAATGTTAGCTCTTCTTTTTCACAAAAAAAAACTGTTTTTCTGAGTTGAAACTTTCGTTTGAATAAATATAAAAAAATGTTCTTTCGTATCGCTTTTTCACCTCGAAAAATTACATATTTTGAAGCCTCTTTTGAGGGTCTGGAATAGTTTTCTATATTATTTTCCCCTTTCCACTCAAATCTTACTTTAACATCTTAAAATGTGGTTTTGTTGATATTTTTTTGACGTAGAACTACGTCTCTCAGGAAGTTCGGCTACATAGGGATGTAAAATGAAAATCTAATACTAAAAAAAAGTGAAAAATATGTCCAATTTCAAATGCTAATAAATCGGTTAGTTTTCCTTCGTTCTTGCAGCAATAGATTGGAAAATCTTCTAAGATTCCTTCCAAATGAAGAAAATTGTAATTTTATTATTCAAACTATTGTACTATTGAAAATTGTCAAGCCTTGTCAAAACGCAAAATTCGACCTCGGATTGGTCGTTATATGATTGCTTTACAAGCACGGTCAACAGAATTATAGACCTAGTAATTTGAAATGTGCTGTGAAATAAATACCATATTGGAGGGTTAACAGTTTCTCTCAAATAATTTACACCTTCAAATTTGGAACAGTTATAAATTTGACTTCATATCCGTGTCTCAGAACGTACTGAATTATGTTTTCCTTCAGTAATAAACACAAGACCTGAACAGTTTTTATTATCTCCATAAAAAGTTATCGCATAATCAAACCTTAAAAATTTTCAACCCCTAATATGACAAGCAACTATATTATTTAATATGGTCAATGCTTGCAGAAGCGCAAAATTTGGTTATCTGATAGGCTATTATGTAATTGCTTTCCCAAGCACGGTCGACAGAATTATAGACCTAGTAGTTCGGAGTGTACTATTTGGCCTATATTAGAACCTATTTCAGCCGAAACTGCCTATATTAGTTCTAGATAGCGACTACAAAAATCCTTTCTTAACAGCAGCAGCTGTGGTAGCGGATAGCATCAGCAGCAGCAGAGGTTTCAGCAGGGATATTGTGGCTAACTGCTGCACCAGGCACTACCTCTAGTAAAGCTGCCATTGTGCTGTAGCGAGCAGCACCAGTAGTAGATACATTAGCCGGCATTTCTTCTAAAGAAAAGTTGCCGTATTTTGACAACACACAAACGTTTAAAAATGCTGGCTTTCAAAGTATTATTAGTGTAAAAACAGCTTTCAACTGTGTTATCAGAAAATTTCTTAAATCTCTTCTGTCGGGGTAGCACGCAGTTGCGATCAACATCATACCAGATATGAATTTTAACATCAACAGTCCTCATAAGGACAAATTATTGAAGATTTATTTTTTTCTTGTTTCGCGCTGGAAATAAAAGTGAAGTTATTTTAATCTGAAAGCACTTTGACTGTTGAAACGTGTTTGCGTTGCATAATGTTTGTTTCATTCCTGTTCAGTTATATGTATGTTCAAACTAAAATTCTGTAGCACTTCAACTCCTCATTTGCACAAAATGTTAAAGATATTTAATACAAGTAATGCAACAAACATCCGTGCTCTTGACATCCCTATACCAAATAAAAGTGAATGACAATGAACTCATGTCCTGGGCTCAATCTCATTTGTGCCCGCTGTCAGCTGCCAGATAGAGGTGTATGTGAAGTGGCGGAGATATGCTATCTCGTTTACATATACGTTGAAATGTTAGCCCTTAAAACCTGGCGTGATGCCATAGGGATGCAAACAACCCTATATAGTTCTACGTCAACCTTGCGGTCGTGGCTTTGCATACAACCTCTGTGATTTTTTAACCGGCAGGCAGGATTATTTTTCGAATTTTCATCAGATTGACGTACGTAAGATTTTCAGACTAGTTCAGTAGTGAATATTTCAATAGACTTCAATTTATTATAAAATTTCAACAAAGTTGGTTGCTGCATAAAATATACATAATAATTATTTACACAGTAGTGTCTTGTCAATACCATTTTAACATTGCATCTGACTATTAACTCAACGCATCGGATGAGATTTGATTCGCTCGCAATAGGCAACAATCGTAAATAACACATTTTCGCACAACATCGCCCAAAATTGCAATCTGATCGGCAGGGGATGCATCACGTACATGCCAGATATCCATCTCTAATCCGATTTACATCCGACCGGGGCCGGCCGATCGGAGACGGGCGGTTTTGTGCGACACGTTCGGGTCGGCCCGTAACCCATAAATCCTACTGCCGGGCCTTAATATCAGCTGCCTGTGCCTGTTTTATTGGCAAACAAAGACTGCCGGGATCAAGGGGGATTCGATGCCGGTGTCGGTCGTCATCGTCATGCTCGCTCGATGTCAACTCAATCGATACACGGTTCCCTCTTTCCGACTTCAAACCCGGCCAACTTTGGAAAATGCCTCCAGGTGAAAAAGAAGAATGACTAGCAAGGACAAGCTTAATGATGCTGTCTTTTATTTGAGGAAAACTGTCTATTAGCTTTGAAACCTTAGTTCTTTTTGGATTTTTTCGACCTTTTTGCTGGTTGAAGCTCAATTGTCGACCGAGAAATATCTTTTATTCAAATTCAAACAAAAAAAAAACGTGCTGCAATGCTGGTTCGCAGACCCAATCATCGAACAAGCGTTCCAACATAAGACGGGTATTTCTATCCAAATAATGGGAGCAAATAATGTGCTTTGAATGGATCGAAGAAGCGAAATACGACAGATTCCTAATCGATAGAACTAAGACTTGCACAGTTCGCTCTAACACGAACAAGGTGAATGCGGGTTTGTTTCCTTTTGCTTGAGCAGTAGGACCTGAAAGAAGCTCCGGACAGAAACGCGCCTGGAACATGGCATTATACTTCCGTGGACATGTGAAGAGGAAACACAGAGAGTGACTTTAAATTTGCTTACAATAACGTTTTATCCGTGCTTCTTGTGCCGGCAGCAGTTCGGGATTGGGTTTCTAGTGCAAAACTGTCTATCGTTGTTGGAGGAAAAATTGAATTCGAACTTGAATCGAGCCAAATCCTACGCTGTCAGTTGATCATCCTTGGTGCGGTAGGTTTGGTTCAGGACTGCTAGTATCGAGAAAAGATGCAAATTAGATTTGCTGACGGCGATAAAGCGATTTTAATTCCAACTAGGGCATATTATCTAGACGTTTTCTTATAATCGAGAAACAAATTTTATAAATACAATAGAAGTAACATTACGCCTTCAAACTCGCCAAATATTAGCATATTTCTCATTAGTGTACTAGCGTCCAAAACACTTTTGGGCTAAATTCAAAATTCAGGTAAATCTTTTTTCGATCTACACAGACCTTTCATGCACTGAGAGCTTATTGGCGTGTGTTTTCGCCAACCAGTCACAGTTTAGAAACGAAATTTCGATTGTTGACTCAGATATTTCCGTTGAATTTACGCTGTCGGACAATCCAGTTTGAACAAAGTATGATCCCCCATAAATTAGAGCCTTTTAGCAGTTTCGGAGGCTTTCATCGTCGCCGCCATGGCAGCGGAAATCATCATCGACAGTTGGTTTTTTTTTCTCGTCACCGAAACAGTTGAGACATTCAGAGCCCATAATGCCAACTGCTTGCCTAATCCCATTTTACTGGTCGTGCATAGATAAAGACCTCAAAGTAGCGCGCTAGTGCGGCGCGACGTGTCGGCAGCATCACGAAACAAAGGTAGCTAACAGCAACAGTTTAAGGTGACACCCGAGTGTCGAAAGCCTTATCACCTCTCGGACTGCGTTGTGTTTCATTTTTCCTATACGTACGGTTAATAGAGCAGCTTCCAAACCACTTCAGCTTCCTAGGCCAGATTAAGTAATTACACATACTCCGACAGCTCATCCGTCCAATTAGAAGTCGATCTTTTCACTTTGGGATTAGTTCCGAGAATGAGATATGAGCTGATAGTGCGAACCGAACCACTGTGAAGTGAGACAACAGAACGAGAATACATAACCATAAAAATTAAAAAAACCGACCCAAAACGGGAGTAGAAGGAATTAAAATCAAATTCAGTTCTTTCTCGTAAATGTCTTAATTGAAGAGGAATGCATCATCGCTGTTGGGCCCCAGAGCGACGATATAGACACAAAGCGGAACCCTTGCCGTTCATCATCGGGACTGACTCACCGACGACGTCGAATTACCGCATGTGATCTGGATCAAAGGGCTTGAGGGTTCATACCAGAAACCAGAAGATCAGTGCCAACAGAGTACAGAGAAAAAATGAAGAAAAAACAGAAACAATCCCTCAATTGCACGCGGCAGTAACGATAAATTGTAATGCTTCTTCTTTCGATTTCTGGTTTTCGTTCTGCCCCATGCCCGCGCGCCAGAAGGAATTCACGGGTAAACCGATAATAAGCTTGGTTCCGGGGATCCGGCAGCGAACCACCGACACCCGAAAGTAACTTATGTTTAAAGATTATTTCCCAAGTAAACAACATAATCCACTATTATCTTTACCTTTTGCCCCGCTGCTGCTTCCACACTGCTTCGAATAGCTGTCATCGCAGTCAGGCGGACTCCCGCTGTTCAGTTCCGTTGCCGAAATTGAGGGGTACCAGTTACGCGTCCCGATAAAAAGGGGTTCACTGACTTCAGTCGTACAGTCGGTAAGCCAAGCATCATCAGTTGGCAATCCTTCCTTGGAATCGTTCTGTTTATGCTACCCGGAAAAGGGCCGCACGGCAGGAACGAGACGACCGTCATCGTTTGTAGTCAATTTTTATCGGAATTGTTTATTTACACGCATCCAACAGACTCTCGGCCGAATTCATCCCGGGACGGCAAGCAGTGAAAGGCAAACACCAATCCCTGCCTTCTTCTGGCTGCTGTTTTTTCGCGGTGAGAACTACGCGCCTCGTGATTGATTCAACCAGCAGTCAAAGGGAAATTTTTGGTAGTGATATGATGATTGATGTAAACGTTATCTCGACTTAGGTTCAGAATCAACGACCCAATCGAAACCCAATCGCCTACAAACAACTCCAGTGCTTTTCCAATGATTGATAAAAAATAACAACAAACAACTGTCAGCTTGTTTAAATTCAGATTGCGAGTACAGCGGGACCCTTCGCTATCACTCATACAACCGAGTGGCTCCGAAGGGAGCCCTCGTGAGCGACGTGTTTGCATTATTGATTGAATTCTTGAGCCAGCTTTCTTCGGGTATGGCGTACTGGCTTTTTCTTTGAACGCGTAACGACCGCACAGTTCAATGTGAACAGACAGACGAACGGACAGACAGACAGCCCGAGTAAGCGACACAGGAAGCTCAAGTACCGTCGTATCGTTAGCTATTATTTGCTCATTTCTCCCTGTTCGGCAGATGGGCTTAAGAAAGCATCCACAAACACACACACGGTTGCTTATCACAATTGGAATTTTCACTGTACCCCATCCAAACTAAGCAGACCCAAGTGCTGCAAGTATGTCCAGGGTAGGGTACACCGGACGGGAACGGGTATGTTTATTTTCTACAAATTTCCCATGGGACTGGTGTAAGTTTAGAACAGGGTAAACTAAAAATTGCACCGCCGGTAGGACAAGCAAACATCATCTAGGAACAGAGAGTTGAAGTTTTCAGAAACTGATTTCGGTAAGACGAAGTTTATTCATACCGTCAACAGTATTTTTCCAGAATTGTTTGGTTTTGTCATATTTGGTTTGGCGAGATAGGGGACCTGCTCCATTATTCATCTCATTAAGCCGATATTCACGAAGAATGCACGGATTAAACAACAAATTTTCATGAAATCATTGAACAAATAAACAAAATACGCTTACGTGCTCTTATAGAATCGTTCAGTATTGTATATTTAGTAAACTTAGCTAGATTTATCCTGAATTTTGTAAAACAAACCATTTTGCACAACGCTCCCATATCCATCTCAAAACTTAACTCACTGCTCAATTATTAATCTCACGACGCCCCCATATTCATTACACTGCAATGCACTGTTAATCATGAATGAAACACATTATCATGAATGAACGTAGCCGCAGCCCGTCGTAGTAGGTTACCTAGATATTCACTGTAGTGCAAATATGGTAACCTAGGTAACCACTGCAGTGTTGTCCATTTATGTCAATTATGTCGGAATAATTCAACATTTTCAGTATAATTAGTTCGTATTAACGGAAACCGATTTGGCAACTTTTTATTTTCTTCAAGGCAGGGAAAACAAATGAAAATACATACAGTTGAAATTTAGGAATTGTAGATTTTCATCTCATATATTTTTGTTAATTCAAGCTGGTTTTTGGAAATTTGAGGTGAACGTTTTAAAGATTAAAGTATTCTCAGTGTAGTGAGTGATTTTGTTTAGTGATTAGAATAAAACATGGTCCGCTAGAGATGAGAAAAACTTTGGTTAGCTGCTGAACGAGTCCCATTGTAGCCGTACAGAACAATGCGCGGATTTTGTTTTCTGAGGTACGTGATTGAAATAAATGAGTTTTCGACTGCAGATGCCCAACTATAATATCAAATTTAATGCTTTTAAGTGAGTTTTTGAGGATTATACTTCATGAGGAATCTAAAGTGAACTAATAAGAATCCATTCCATGGATTAGCAGATTGGTTTGGTAAGAAAATATGCGTTTTTTCCTGTTTTCAATTGTGTTAACATGTTGAATGAGATTAATATACGGGCTGAGATGAATAATGGAGCAGTTCCCCTATTACAATATAAACCGAATTGATTGTTTTATCCTATCGTGAATGATCAACATTCAAGTTACAACCATGTAAAATTGATGTTAATTAGAAACTTTCAAAACTTATATGTTTATATGTTTTAACGGCAAAAAACGTTTTTTTTCTTGGCCTAAGACTCTCTCTTTTTCAGTAACAACAATAACTCTCACAAAGGCAGGGTAGAGTAGTCCTAGTTGATCGAGATGTGTTAGGAACGGGACGCAATAGTAGACCACGGTGCTCCCACAGACCGTTATTATAAAACAAAATGCACCAACGAATCTGAGTACACCATTAGATTCGTTATGACTTCTCTGATCCAAATTTCAAAATCATCGTACGGTACATTTTCGAATAATGCCTTTTTGAAGGTCGTAAAGCACAAAAAAGTAATAGAAAAACGACGAAATACTTATTGTAAAGCACGTTTTTCAACCACCATTTTATGAAATAACTTTCAATATAGTTTCTACACATTCCAAGGATTATCATTCAAGACATTAACATTTGGTGGGAAGATTCATTTGAAAATCCACAGTGCACAGTGGTCTAAACTCGAAAAATCGTGATCGTTCTAGATTTGACTATGTTTTGATTTTATAATTGTTTCATAGAACAAGGCCTTATTTTTTGGCGTTTTCGGTTTTCCGATCAATCCTTCTAACAGTTAGATGAAATAAATATTTTTTCTAATTTTCAGTATATTCTTTTAGCAAAGTTGTGGAAAATTTCAAAAGAAAAACAATTGCTGAATACTGCGATGCCCTATCTGTACGTTGGACACGACAAAATAGAGTTTTTTGTGGAACACTCCTCTTGAAATCAGTTTTTTGTCTATGATTTTTTTCTGTAATGGTCGAAACAATGCAAAATGTGCTAAGATTTTACTCATTCAACTAAGCTTCCCCCAAGACTATGTAAAATTTATTATTTCGACAATCACAGAAAAAGTTATAGACAAAAAATTGATGAGTGTTCTGCAAAACCCTGTGCCATCGAACGGATGTTAATCAGACGGCGCAGTATCTGAAGAAAATAGCGGGTGAGGTGGTACTTCCTATTTGCGCGTTTCAATGGAAGTGTTAGCGACTTTATAGTGGTATGAAGCCGAGCGTGATCACGCAGTAAAATCCCTTCTTCGTACCTCTGCGATGGTTACGTTCAAATACGTACAAATAAGCAACATAACCTTCGCAACTTGTTCATTCGGTTGAATCGACGACGAAGCTTGATCGGGCAGGATCCATGGCTTTCATTTTTTCAAATTGCTGTATTGAATCTATTTTCCATCATCCGTCACGATACGATAAAGAAAACCCTCCTTTTTGCCGCAGGAGCAGGTTGTTGTCAGGCAAAGAAACGATACTCAACAGACCGTGGCCCACACAACTTCTTTGTTTTTGCATCATTCCCAAAGCATAAAATCGCTTTGACAACGCTTGGTGGGAAACTTCTACTATCGAAGCAAGTTATTTTTGCGTTTGACATGAATCATCACCGAGCAATTCCTCTAAATCAGCTTCTTCGAAGGTTTTTGGCCATCCTTCATGCAGAAAGTTATCAACTCCGAAATTACTGTCTCTGAAGCGGCAGTACTAAACTCGTCACGTTGTTTTACTTAAAGTAGCATTACCGAAAACCTTTTCAGCTCTCGATGCACTTCAGCTGTCGTTGAATAAAATGAGAAAAGGAACACTTCCCGCAAATGACGATTTTTCGGCACAAAATCAGACACTTTTACACAACTTAAAATATATGACACTACAATAAAATCTCTAACGTGTCAAACCAGATTGTTTATCATATAGTGTAGCTTGGCCCCAGCTATTGACAAATAGCGAAAACTTAGTTGCGTACCAAATAGTTTTTAGGAAGCATCTGACATTCTTATGTGGTTGAAAGCAACTAGCGTGGTAGTTTTCACAGAGCTTAAGTACAATTTATGCTCGTCAATCCAAGAAATAGGGTAAACACTTTTTTGAGCAGCTTATACAGCCTATTGTGCATTGAAACGAAATACTCAGGTTTACTTTAGCACCCAAAAATAACGCCTAAATGGCTACAGTTCTGATGATTTTTTTTTTATTGATGTGGATGTGCATTGGGTGTATTTGCGGCTGAGTAGTCCCAAAAAAGTATTCGCATAGGTTGCCATCCACCATCAAAATAGGTCCACAGCAGGTAGCTTCAATGTATCCCAAAACGCCTAATTGAGTCTGAACGATAAGTTTAGAAAAGCATCTTGACAAGAGACAAACATGATATGTTTGCCCCTGAAGATGTCGTTGATCAGTGACGAAACGTCGGATGGTATAGAATAAGCCGTTTTGCTTTTTTGAGATTGCTCAGTAGAAAATATACTCAGAGCACAAAAATTTCAACAGTCGTAATCCCAGCAACAATTTTCGATGAATAGTTATTCAAAAAAAAAATAACGTAAAATTCGTAGGACAGCTAATCAAAGTAATCAGAGTTTTCGTACCCGCCACAGTCGATATTGATAAAAATTTGAGAGTTTATTTTCTTCGACTGATAAAAATAGTGACCCTTGTTGAAACCGTTCTTTACTTGGTTATACAGTTTTTGTTTTATTTCATGCTTTTTTGTTACATGCTAATAAAATGACGTTGAGCCTGAACAAGAATCAGATTGTCTCTTTGAAATGTCGTTCTTGAAACTATTTCACTCAATTACGCACCAAATGGTGTAGATTCGCGTCGATTCCATACATAGAAAAAGTAACAGGATTTACCATGGATGCTCCTGCTGTTTATTATAAAAATTATTTCAAAATACGGCAACATCAAAATACGAGGCCCAGTAAACTTTAACCAGCTAAGAGTCTTGCTTGTCTCTGTATAGTCGCTATGTTATTTATCAAAATGTTTATTTGACACGGCACTATACATATAATGCATTTTTTTATTTTCGCTGCCGACTACGAGCTCAAACTAAGTCTAGAACTAAAACTAGCTATGTTATGTTCGCAAAAAATTTTCAAGAATACTTATGACTTTTTTGAACGAGACTCTAGGGACGCTAAAAAAAACCACCATAATCATCGTCATTATTAAAACGACCGGAACTCCTCTAATAACCCTGTAATGTAATTCTATAGTTTCCATCTAGACTAATATTCTATAGTTTCCATCTAGACTAGGGATTCCCAGATAGTTTGCTCCGCGGAGCACTTTTTTGAGCCTAAATATTTGGCGGAGCACCTGAATTTTATTTTAACGAGAAAATTTAGGAAGTTTCTCTCATTGAGAAAATGTAAGTGCTTCGCAAAATATTTTGTTCTTCAAATATTATGCCGTTCAATATACTTCAAATATTTTGCCGTTCGTGACGTTGGACGGTCATAAGTATTTTCGGCTTTAACCGATGAAACGTACCGTATTCTGTTCAATACTTGGCGGCAAACCGGATAATAAAGTGTGGTGCAGGTTCATGAAAAAAATGTTCCAGGTATACTAACACGCAGATATCATCAAGCTGATAAAGAATGACAGGCTACAGTTGGCTGGCCATGCAGCACGAATGCCGGAAGAACGATCAGCGAAGATAATATTCAGCACAGAGCCTGACAGAGGTTAGTGACTTCTTGGTAGACTCCTTACTCGTTAGATGTGTGGTGTAAATGAGAACACCCGTTCAGCGGTATTAGGTAGGATTGGAGAACACCGAAGATCGAATGATTAGAGAAGTATTCTGGATACAACCCACTGTTAACGACCTGTAAGGTAAAGTAAATTTTGTTTGCATCAAAAATGCAGCGGAGCACTTGTAAAAGCTTCGTGGTGCACCGTTCAGGAGTCCCTGATCTTAACTAATGCATTTGTTTGATTCCAATCCTACCTCTTAATTCGAGTGGAATCGCTTGTCAGAATGCCACATTTTCAACCGAAGACTCAGACGGTAGTCGCGTGGTACTAAATCTGGCGACTCCGGAGAGTTGTGAACCATTTCGTAGTGCTATTTTTTCTGTTTTCTCCGCCTTATGGGGCCATTCCGCTTTGGTTTCAACGTCCAAATATTAAAATCCAATAATATAATGTGTTACTTTTTTATTTCATTCAAATTGAATGGCGGCTGAAGTGCGTCGAAAGTTAAAAAAGTTTATGGAAGTACTGCTCTAAGTGAAACAACGAGTCATGATTGGTTCTGTTGCTCTCAAGATGGTAAAAATCAAAGCATCTACAAGGCGATCAAGATGGTAATAGAACGTAAAAAAGGCCAAACACCTTCGAAGACGCTCAATTGGAAGAACTGCTCGGTAATAATCCATGCCAAACGCAGAAACAGCTTTCTTCGGTACTAGGAGTTACCTGCCAAGCCATTTGCAACTGATTACATGCCTTGGGAATGATTCAAAAACAAAGAACGTTTTTTCGCCTGTGAACAACTACTCTAGGGTAAAAGAATGTTTTTTTCTCATCCCATCGTGACGAGTGATAAAAAATAGATCAATTGCAGCAACCCAAAGGAAAAAAATCATGGTTATTATTCTGTCACGCTTTTACGTTATCTGTTCGACCGAGTGAACAAGTTAGAAATGGCGTGGGTTCGAATCCCACTGCTGTCACCACTCATGTAGGGGGTTGCTACCCTACCAGGACCTTTTTTCGGAAAAAAAACCCTGTACATGCCGTTGGCACGGAATTAATACTCAAGATTTGAGTGGACAATTGACTTTTATTTTGTATATCACTGCTCTAAAATACCCTACAGATAACTCAGAGTGAGAGGCTGTGAGGCTGTTCTCCACTCTTAACTTATAATCTAGTACCGCATGAAACCACTGGGGAATACTGGGGAACAGTATTAATTTCAAGTGATACGATTAAGCCTATCACTGTGTGAAAAACGGCCATAATATGAGCAGCGGCACGAAAAAAGGATTCTACTGCATGACAACGGTTTCATACTGCCAAATTCGGTGAAACTTATATAGAGTTTGAAATATTTTATATTAGGCGCCAGGCAAAAACCACTCTATCGACTGCCAACTGGACTCATGAGTGTACTAGTGGATCAATGTTTTATTCATTGCTACAATACCAGATTATCCGTCACAAGTATTACATGTTGATTTTTTCGAGCAATTGTTAAGAATCGCGGCAAACATCGCGCACACAGTTTCTTCATGTTCAAACCTCCATGAATGATATGACCAATACGTCCTATTGAATGAAGTCATTTAGCACGATTTCACAATTACCAATACTCTACGATTGAATTAGCAGGGGCAGATATTCCGTAATGCCACTGATTCGCGTACACAGTATATTTTCTTATCAGGAAGCAAAACACGGTGTTCCCTTTTTTCCATTGTAACCAAAAATACCTAAAAGAAGAGCAGCAACCTCACGATTTAATGCCATGTGATTAAGTTTGGTAGTATTCTAGTAAAGGTTGGTACAATCGGGTAACCCTGAAGATTTTCAATTTGCAATGTCATTTCTGTGTCAGGTCAAAGACTTTCAAGCCCAGTTTTAATGATAGAAACTTACTGCTATCTCGTATTTAAATTGCTATGTGCAGCAAACTGGAGCAATTTTGAAGAAATCCCACTCATTGATTCAGATTGCATACCCCTTATATTCATAAGCTCGAGCGTGATTTACTGGCTCCCCAACCTGATTTGTGACAAAAAAAAAAGTTCACGAACCAGCACCGTACCCCAAACGAAGTCAAATCAAATCATCCAACAGAAAGCTAATACATACCACTTGCGTAGCGGCAGCCGTAAAGTCATCTTTGCCACCTTCACGCCAAACCACTCCGGATGACGACTCCATCCAATTTCCGAAATCACACCAAACAAACGAGTGACTTCCAGATTCGCCAAGATTGCCTAGGTGAACGTACACGTATCGCTCCACGGGAACGTGACAGACAGTACAGCCAGTGGCACCCTCCCACATACTCGCCACATACATCCCCATACACACACGTTCCCTTCCACTCGAGTTAAGAGCAAGTATAAATTACACCCCACGCTCAGCTGCTCGTTCCAGCCGCGGGAAGGGCCTGGAGCCGCGTTGCACCATGGGTAATAATGATTACAATTGATTCGTTCGCATTACACAAATACTAGGTGCTGCTGCTGCCGCTTTTATCCGCTTCGCACCGATATGAAATCGACGCGCCAACTGTCTTCACCGTCCTCGGGAGTGGGTGCCACATGGGGATCATCGCAGAGTCATGATGGCGTCGGCGGCAGTACCGCAGTGCCACCGCCGACAAATGAATGATGAACTCGAGAAAAGTAATACAAATGAGCCCTGCTAATGGAAGCGCTGAGTCGGCAGCTACAGGCCAAAGTATCGAACCAAGAAGGAAGCGATGAGTGCGCAGGAATGGAAACCAGGGAAGGTCCTCCGCAGAAGGCTGCTCGGAGGGAAGCAGTCGATACAGTAAAAATTATTGGCTTCGGCACACAGTCTATTCCAACAAGCGGCTCATGAAACTCTCTTGTGATTCATCTTTTTGCTACACAGACTCATCGTGCGATAATTATTGACTGATTGGCGAGGGTTATGATCGAATCAGGTTTGATAAACGCATGAATGGAGTGCTCTTAGCTGCGCACTAAAAAAAACGGTTGAAAGAAACAAACATAATTATGAGTAAACAAATTATAAGGTATGTCTCTGAGGCCGGGCAAAAAGAGAAGCTTTTTATCTTTTTGTTTCTTCAATTTATTTCCACTTTCCGCTTCGCGGCGCGGTGTCCACGAATACAGGGTGGAGCAACCGTCCGAATCGTTAAAGGGGCTGCGAAAAGCCTGATGATGATACTCAGTGTAACAGAAACTCATTTTCTTCGAACCCGCCGCAGTTGCGATCGATTGCGGACATTTTCAGTGGCTTCCAGGTCAATCCAATTTCGAATGGAAGTAATCGCTAGTTGTAGACTCGGGTCCGTCGTCGTCATCTTCGTCGTCGTCGTCGTCGGTATCGGCGATCAAACGGTTCAGATTAGAGAGCGACAATCTCACAGCTCAGTAGAGTGCACAGGACCAGGAGAGCCGAAGCGCAGAAGATGAAGAAATTATTTTGTTGTTTTGTTTTTGTTTGCCTCCTTCGTGATGATATGGTCCATAAGCATTTTTTGTTCTTTCTTACTCTTTCTGGTAGTTCCAAATGGGCGACACACAGATCAAACCAAATGAGGCAAAAAACGGCGGACGTAGGAAACTAACAAACAATCAATTAGTAGGCACTCTTTTTTCTCTCGTTCCCATTGAATGGTTTTTCATTGGCCACTTGATTGAGGTGTACCCGGGGAATGGGAGATATTGTTAGAGACAGCCAAGGGTCATGCTGTGTTACCCCAGGGTGACGATGAGCTGTTGATTTAGTTTATGGAATTCCAACCCAGCTGTTTAAAACTGTGAATTTTTGTCATTTCAAACAATCGGTCGGAGCAATTCATTTATTTAATTGTCGCCAATAAAAAATGGACCGTATTAATTATAAATCACTTCTAATTGAGTGACCTTGATAAGAATACTGTCTTAAGCTTGTTAACATTATATTATTCTAGCATGTCTGTTTTTTTATTGATGATTCACAATGTTGTTTTATAACATGACACCATTTTATTCAGAGATTCCTTAGATTGGTTCCCTGTGTAAATGAAGCTGAGCAGGCAATGTCAGAGTAGCAGACGTTGAGGTCCCGCTCATGCTCATGAGGTAGAATCTTTAAGAAAAGAGACTATTATTGATCAATCATTTCAGGATTAGAATCTTCAAGTATTTCCTTTTAATGTTTTCATGCCATCAGTGTATATCAGAGCATTCAACGCCTTCAAAATATCTTCTACTTTGTTCACTATTTCATTCGTAGTAGTGGACCTAAATGGAACCCTTGCGGAACGTTATCTCATTAGATGTTACATCCTCCATCTTGGATTCATACTGTTTGTGTGTTTGCAGTCAAGCATGATTGAGCCAGTCTTAAATGTTTTAGTTTGAATCTGTTCTGAGGTAATTTATCAAACCGAAAAGGAGTAGTAATTTTATTGAATTCCTTACTAAATGAGTATGTGGATAATGCTTTAACAATTTTTTTATCCATTCCGTAATAGTTTAGCGTTTGCAATTGGGATACACAGGATAAATAAATGCCGTTTCTAATATATCATGAGCAATTTCGTAATTGTTTCCCACTGCCTGTTTTCAAATCGAGAATCTTAGCTCGCCAATCGATAAAGTTCAGCAATCGGCCAGTTCCCTCTGCGAGTCGTTTCCAACGATCTCTCAATTAACTTCCAAACAAAGTTAACCAACAGATTCAGCCGAATTACCGTCTCGAATTGTCCGTTACTAACAAATTAATTGTAATCAATCATAACTCGTCCAAAGCCAGTAATCAGCGTTTCACATAGCGCTGATCGTTTTCACAAAACGAGAAAAAAAAGTACAAGCAAAAGGGAAAATCTCACAGTCGACCGCTGCTGACCATATTTCAAATCCAATCAACCTGCCTCAGTGCCCGCTAGGGTACTACGAGTTCAACATCTCGGTTGACCGTCACGAACAATGCCAGCTATTATGCGGCGGCAGCCCCAACGGAATCACCGCCCGTTTCCTGGCTGGAGGCAATTTATCACCTCCGAGAATCCGTACGCACACGGGGGTTGAAAGAAATGGGACAACAAACCAGCTTTTTTTTCGGGCGTACAGGTAAATATTTGATTCCCGTACGCATGTATCATTCTATTCATTCGACTTCTAATAGAGGGAGAGAGTGGTGATAAATATTTGAAGTTGTTCGTCTTAAAGGCCAAAACAGTAAAGTGAGTGCCTCGGTTTTTCCGACACGCTTTCATAGCCAAAGTGCGAACAGCGAGAGTTGTAAAAGATCTGACGAGACCGACCGCGTCGCTTTCTTCGTCAGTTTGATTGTTGACCGACGCGTCATCTTGAACAATGAAAGTCGATGCCGAATCTATGCCGAGAGTCCTCAAGTATTTGCGCAGGTTAAACATTCTTTACGTCTATATTGGCGGGCCCAAGTGCTGTTCAATCAACAATCGAGCCGATTGTTGATGGTTATCCGCGAAGAATAACGGATTAACCGCGGTATCTTAATCATCGGCATCGGCTTCACCGCTAGGTCACGACGAGCGATCAAATCATAGCACCTTTCGGGTTCAACAACTGTCGACACCGAGTCCAGCAAATTAGCCAACTTTTTCATTGCTTCCTCCATAAACACCTAGACAATTCTGCAGCCAAAACGGGCAAAAGGCTTACACGAAACTTGGCGTCTGCCGCCCAATAAATCTCACTTTCCGAAATCCAATTTAAAAGTTGCACACATTTCGCAAAGTTGTGTTTACTTTTGAATCGGTTTGCCAAATTTCGTAGAGCACTGTGCGAAAATCTAATTGCAACAAAACGACAAACTGGAAGCAAAAGCTAGCAAAGCACACAAGCAGTCAATTTTCGACCAGTGTATCGTCGCGATATTCGCGCCGCGATGTGTCCTAACCAAGTGCCATATTTCTTACGTTTATTATTATTTATGACGTTACCAAACAACCTTTTCTTTGGGATTTTATTGTAGCCGGTCTCTCGCGGACGCAGAGGGTACATTGTTACAGCAGCTATACCGTCATCACCAGGTATCTCCTCCAGGAACCGGCCCCCAGTGAAACGCTGCTGCTCTGCCATGCGAAGCGATGCAGCAGGAATAGCGTGAAGGGAGATTGAAATGAATGAAATAATCAGGTTCCATAAATATTGGAAACGGTGGTCTGGCCCCGGAGCTGGCTTACTGCCCGACCTCGATAACGGCGTCGGCGGTGGCGGCGTAGTTGGCTTTGACAGCTGGAATACCGAGAGTCCGATAAGGCTCTTCGGGAAGGAAGCGGGTTTTCGGTGCCACTGGTATGGTGACAATTACCACCGGCTGCCACAATTGGCGGATGGCGGCTAACCACACCGATGACGGTGGCAGCCTTCCGAACAAAAAACAATGGATTAGAACTTCATCTTGATAAGCGGTGCAAAAGCAGAAGCATTCTTGGCGTGCTCTTTGTGCGCAAGCGCTCTGTAAGTGGCGGAGGATTTATTAAAAATATTTTCAACGCTCGTTAGCGGATGGTCTTCCTATATAGGAGGGATATTCTACTGTTCCATTTATTTTTCAGTGCTCTCGGTATGCCCTGTGACAACGAGTGACTCCTCCGAATGCCAGTTATCCGGTGGCCAGTGAAAAGGTCATTGTTTCAAATGTTCAAATGACTACTATCAGTATCAGTGGGATACGTTCGTTAGGTATCTATTTCATGACGTGAACGCTTGAAGGTGTGAAATCTAGGGAGGGTTTTAACAACTACCTACTAACAAAAAAAAAATTTTTTTTTTCGTGGTACACATATTTTCTACATAATACATAATAACCGTTCACAACTAACTTATTTTCGGTACGCAGTTCATTTTGTTAATCAGCGGCCAATTTAATGGCTTATCAAATTCATTTGAAAAAATCCCATAATGCACGAATAATCTTGATTGCCCCATCAATTAAGACTCCCTGCTTTTTCAGTGGTTACCCCTACCTTTTTCAAAATTCCCATGACCACAACCTAACTATGAAGAACATGTACGCCAAGTTTGGTGGAAATCAGCTAGGGCATTCATGGGTTACGTTGAAAAATAGACCCGGACTTAAGATTCAGTTGTATTAATCAACAATTTGGAGATAGAAGGACCATCCTCCCCACGATTTGTTTCAAGTTTCCAATCACTTTTAGTGTAGAAAAACAACAATAACCTGACTTAACTTTCGAACACCAATTTTTGGTTCTAAGGCGTCATCCTAGTTCCAAAAAATAATAATCATGGGTAACTACCAAATTGAATATTTTATTCAGAGTTTCGGAGCTTTTTAGATACCAGACATGGCGTCGGACACCAGTTTTCTCTTTCTAGATTGTGGAAATATCGAAATCAAGGGGTATTCGAACATTTGTCTTAGTTTTACATCAAGCGTCCCAGAAAACAGAAGTCGTCATCTTGAATTTAAAAATGGCGCTGACATCAACACTTGAACGCTGGTCGTTATCTCGATCAGGAAATAACAATATTTCAGAGTACATCCGATTTACGAAGAATTCCAGAAACGGGAATTCGAATTGAATTTCAAATTTTCTTCGGATACCAATTTTCGGACTCTAAGTGTCGGCCTGGTTCCGGAAATAAACGTTCTCCATAGTTTTTTGCAACTCAAAGAAACCGGAAGTTGCCATCTTGGATTTAAAATCGTATCGAAAATTATTTTCTGGTCTCTGGATATTCATTTCCGGCCTCAAAACATGACATGGTCTGAAAATCAATGTATTCGATCAGTATTTTCCCATAATGCATGAAAAAAGTTAACTTCTTAATCAATTAGGAAAGAGTTTATCCATCCTGTGCCAAAATGCTGATGGCCACCTCTTTTGTAAAAGAAACTCGTTTGTCAAGTTTGGTGGTAAACGGTTCAGATATTCAACAGTTATGCTGGAACATGTTTTGACGTAGAACTACATCTTACGGTAACATACATAGGGGTACAAAATCAGAAATCGAATACACCGAGAGCGTCATGAACATTTTCCACTTTCAAATGCTTGAAACTCAGTCAGAAAATTGAGATTTGGTGATGCTAACTGCTGTGCAGTTGAACAATCCAAAACTTGTTGAACCGGCAAAGCAACAGCTGATTTTGGCGTAGCATAGTTCAGCATGCGAATCATTCGATCGCAGTGTTCTACATGAACCAACTGGCGGACCGCCAGCCCTGCATAGCATTGCTGAACATTTCCGGACATGTTGATGATTTTGTTCGAATTTGTCGGGTCGCGTTTACCTTTAGTCTTTCCGGCTACTGCTTGTCGAAACTTCGTCCAATTAGTCATCTTTGTTCTTTCACACAAGTATCTCTAAATAGACAACACTGGTTTTACTGTGCTGATACTGAATAATTTTGCCAAGGCATACGAAATTTTTACATAAACTGAGTATTTTTTCCAGGTTCCTAACCCTGAAAAACTTAATAAGATCATATCTAGAGAACTGCTTCAAAGCTGTTTTCTGTACTAATTCTTTGTCTCCGTGTGTATCAATTAAATCTGATGTACCTCAAGGCTCTATTCTTGGCCCATTTCCTTCTTTATATTCATCAATGATTTGCCATTCGTACTGCAGCACTAGTACACAAATTTACTGATGATGTTCAGCTAAGTTTCCAAAACTCTAGCCTCTCAGAAACTGATTGAAAAATTGATCCCAACTTACGCAATATCTATGAATGGTTTTGCAGAAAAATTCTTTCACTAAATTTTTCCCGAAACTAAGGTTTTTTTAATGAACAAAACTAGTGAAGTAATTGATCAAATTATTATCCTTATAATGGTTAATCAATTGAATTTGTGGATCAGGCAAATAATGTAGGAGTCGTTTTCAAAAATTTGAATTTGAGTTTGAATTGGGATAATCAAGCAACTTAATGTTGTTAGCAGACAACTAGATTCACCAATTAAAATCAGGCTTTTGACGTAGGACTACGTCTTTGTTTACTATACTAGATTACACTTTATAAAATTGAAAATGAAACTGGCAAATGTTGCGTCACATTTCAAACGATTATAGCAAGCGAACGACTTAATGCATCTTAGTCATTTATATGTCGGTGGATAGATAAAATGTGTAACAATTGTTTGATATAATGTTCAACATTGTTGCTTTACTGCTTAATGGTGGAAAAAGGTGAAAAGTTCCAAAGTCAAGCTTTCCCATACATTTCCCTCGTTATTTGCTTGCTTCCCGAGCACAGAAAACAATAACATGGGCGAAATAGATTCCACTGCCTACATATTTTGACTCAACAAAGTGTTTTGGTTTGTTTCTCTTTCTCTAAGCTGCGTGGCCACGCCCTAATGGCAAAAATCTACGCTGAACTCGATACAAAAGACTGCGTGTAGAAAACTCAGCTTCAGTCTAGTTTGTCACACAGTAGCGAGTGGAGTATAGCTGTTAGAGGTACGCGACATTGAGAAACGAGAGCTGCATACGAGTCAGCTTCCAGGCACTGTGGAACATGTTACCTTTATTTTGCATACGGCAGCAACAGTTACCATTGTACGTTGCAGAATATGTTGCTGGCACAGCTACTGGAGGGCACAGCGGAGAGCAAACTTTATTATACGTGATCAAGCAAAATATTCAATGCTACCGATGGTGCGATTATCAGCGTTCTGTAGCACGAATTTCTAACTGAAGATTATTGAATCGGTCCTTTTCAGAACTCTAGATGCTTGAAGATAAGAGTTGTAAGAATTTTCGCAACTACTACTAGTGCAAAATAGTTTTACAATAACGACCTTCAAAAATAAACGGTAGTGTTGCCATTTCATACAACCATTTCATTAAGTGTCACCATTTCATATAAACCCTAGAGCTGTATACCTTGTAGTATTTAAAACACTTATTGCGCTTTTATTTGCAATATTTCTACAATATTTTGCAAGTTTTAGTGCAATGAGCAAACTAAAATATCTCACTGTATTACAGTGTTTCTTCATACTAACATAACTGTTTGCTCTTCTTCTACAATTCGAAACTCTACAAATTTCGTTTTTGTCTTTCAGTGTTTCATTCGATAAACATGACTAGGCCCGAACATCTACGTGATAAATAAATTCAATTAAGATATAGCCTAACTAGGAGTAATTTAATTTCATTTCAAATACTCTGCTTTGGGCATGATTTAAAAACAAGGAACTAGGGTTTCTTAAGAATAAGAATTTGAACAGACCATTCCAATCTGAAATTCCTTCAATGTTATTTTCTCGCGAGCGCCAATATCACAACTACATCCATAAGAGTTCACCTTAGATTCTCTTGGAACGACACACATTAACTCACCCTTTGAATCGAACCAGCGTGCATGGGAGGTGAAGCAGAGTAAGAGAGAGTCACCCACAAGATTTTTAATGCATTGTTGTTGCTGACTTGTCCGAATCATGGATACCAGATGTACTTTGTAAAATGCAGATTTTCACAGTCCATTTGTAGATTTTTTTGGCCTTTACATGTGGGTAGATATTTCCTAGTTTCTGTAGATTATTGTCAGGGTCACCTTATATTTGCGCAGTTTTTCTCAAATTCTGTGCAAATTTTTGCCTGTGGATCGCATTTTTATTTTCAAATTGCGGCAGGTTTTCGAGCAGTTGCAGACAATTTTGAAAAAACGTCTGGCACCTTTGGTCCAAATCATTTGACAGCTGTAAACAGTGAGCGAGAACCGAATTTATTATTACATTTGTTCAAAATGTGCGATCGCCACAAACCCCGCGTTGTGAGTATGATATACTGAAGGAGTCGAATGTTGACTATTTCATTAATAAGTTCTCTGCAAAAAAAACTAGTAAGAAACAATGCTGACAAATTTTTGGTAATTTTTAATACCCAACAAATAAATGTTTTTAACTCGTACGATAAAAAAGCAGTTTTGTTTTATCTTGGGGCCCTCAACTAAAACTGGGCCCCGGGACCTCACAATCGTAAATCCGACTCTGATGAAAATTCACTTTGTTTGGTGAAGTTGCGGCCCTTTTTTTAGAAACAACATTGCTGAAGACACCATACTTGTATCTGTCTATTCAGATTGATCTTTGTGAAGGTTTTTATACATTGTCGTTCAAAAACTTTTTTTTTAATATGACTTTTTATAGTGATTTTTAACATTTTTTCATTGTGCTACAATGTTGTGTTGTTGATAAAAGTTTATTTTAATCTCCTATAATCCTAAAGTTATTGAAGATTTTCATTAGAAAAATGCAATAAATAACTTACAGATATCTACAAAATCTGCGAATATCTGCAAACAAAATCATTTCTACACGCAAAAATTGGAGTGTGCGTAAACAGATCATTTATGAGCGAAATTAGCGCATTTACTGATTAAAACTGGAACCAGTACAACGCATGTGCGTTGGGCATAACGCATTTGATGCTCTAGCGTATTTTGAATGTATTGCGCAGCTCCAAGCCACTACACTTATAAAGCATCAGCCGATGTTCAGGAGGTTGGCATCGTTAAAACAGTGCCACCAGCAATCAATACTGATAAGTTGGGTACTGACTCGATTGTAGAAGTTATTGTCTGATCGATTCACTTTCATGAATGAGGTCATTTGAAAACATCATTCAATCATTAACAATAAACAAAAACATGAGATTAGTCTAAAACATTTTGCATTTAATTATGACTCTGGTTTCATTCACATGCATTCGGTTCTGCGTTACTGGCACCAGCGTCAATAACTTCCGCGGCAACAAGGCTCGCCATTGGCTGTTTCGGTTACTGACGATTTTTAGGGATGCACGAGGCGTTGATACGCACCGACTCGCGAAAGTAAAGAACGGTTTTTTGAGCGCCTCGAAGCTGAACGTTCGCCCGAAGCCGAAGTTTACCGAGACATTACGATTGTGTATATGATACATATTCTAATTTTGATCTCTGTCAATGTATTCTTTGTACAACTTTTGCGTTATGCGTATCACGCATTGGTTGTGCGAAGACAGAGCAAATTCTGTGCGAATTGAAAGGACACATTGGATGATTAAAGCTTGAACTTTTGCGTGTATGTTGAAGCATATGTCATTTCAGACATAGAAATTTGTTTCTATCTGTCTGTTGCATTCGAAGACATGCACTTAGATGTCACCTACTCAGCTCTGTAATAGTCGCCCAATTTTATTTATGCAAGTTATGACGCAGATTTGCAGTGTCAGTTATTGTTGTCTTTACGCAATAAACTAACAGACTCTATAAATAAGGGTGCTCGAAATTAAAAAAGAAAAAAAAAGAAATAAGAGCCATGGTGTCTTCAGAAAAGTTGTTCCATTAATTATTCTCTATTTCATTGAAGTTGCAATTTCGTGAATTATTTATTTGAAAATAAGAAACGAATTTGACTTTTTTCATTTCTTGCTTTTGAAAATCCATTTGTTTTTATCTAGGGGTACTGGGGGTAAGCCCGGCCCCCTAAGGAAAATGATTCTTTAGTAGCACTTTATGGCGAATATTGTTACATTTCTTTCACAGAATCATTGCCCAGATTGTTTTCTACAAAAAATGAAATATTTTCAGTACTTTCAAACTGTTATTTTACAAGTAATAGTGAAGTTTTGAAACTAAGATAAAAATGGCGTTTTGCAATCAGTGCGGGTGAAACCGGCAACCCTTGGGGGTAACGCCGGCACCTAAGTTTGCTCATGAATTAACTCGAATTAACTGAACCAATTTGAATTCAGAAACCACCGAATGAGAGATCTTAGATTTCTGTATGTTACTGTTGAATTTGGTTGTTGTCGGTTAGCTGGTTCTGGGCAGATTGCCGGAACAAGTTCCGGTGAATATTACATTTGGCACCTCTAATAACCCTTGGAATCATTCATTAATCACAGGAGAGCTTGAGTGCATGGTTCTAAGTCGATTAATTAATTTATTTATCAGCGAGACATCGGTAATAGATGAGAAATATGTGTCAGTAACATCCAACTAGCCTCAGACCATGTCGGGCTTACCCCACTCACTGGGTGACGGTGTTACCCCGACAGCACACATTTTTTTAAAAAGAGTATTTCTACAAATTTATCGCTTCAATTTACCTCAGATCGAATTCCTGTAATTGCTAACAATACAGGCAGTAAATTGTGGAACAACGAAATATTGTATTAGTCTTTTCAAATGAATAAAAGCTTAAGTTCCACTTGCGAAAAATTACATCCTCTTTCGCATCAGCTGCAGTAGCGTGTGTTTTGCCTATTATTTTGACGTTTGAATTTTCACGGTGGCTTCGATGTGTCTTAAAATGTCTAAAATATTAAATACCAACACTTCACATATTTCAAAACACAGTTAATTACCGTTTTCTAGTAAAATCCTAGGGGTGACGGTCTTACCCTCAGTGGCGGGCTTACCCCAAGTACCCCTACTATATTTTGTTCGGCAAAGTTATGTACATTTTATAACAAACAACTTTGTCGAAGACACGATTTTTTTTGTTGAGGAATTAGAATTACTTTGTCCATTGATGTGAACTTTTGTAATATATCCCAGTCAATTGCTATACGAGTCCCCTTGCAAAATACAATGACCACTATTGTTGAGTGATCAGGTACCTGCACCGACACGCTCCCAGTCAGGTGAACTATGGTGACCAAATCTCTTTGGGCTGTAAACAACCACTGCCAAGAAACCTTGATCTGCGTTTAAATAATGCACCACAACTGCCCAGCAGATGTTCCGATTTCTCGCTTTCGATATTACAAAAGCGACAGATATCATCCTGAATCCAGCCAATGTTCTTTAAATGATATCTACTCGGACAGTGCCCCGGTACTAGGCCGACGTTTGTACAAAGAGCCCTTTTGTTGAGCTCTAAGAGCTTTCAATAATTCTATGTGTCTATTCAAATGGACTGGAGTTTTTTATAGAATGTACCCCCTTTCCACCCCCTTCTATAGAGGTGTTCAGTGGCAGTGGCAAAAAAGGAAGGGTTTTCTTCATTGCATCGTGACGGATGATGAAAAATGAATTCATTATAGCTACGCAAACTAAATGAAACTAAATAAAATCATTGAGACTACCCGGTCATGCTTCTACGTTGTCGGTTGGGCCGTTATCTTATGTATTGAATGTGACTAGCTAGATGTTACTTATTGTATACTGTTGTAATTGAATAAATTCTTAATGAGAAACGAAAGCAACTGCAATTGATGCGATTAAACCGAGCACTGCGTGAAAAACGGCCACAATACGAGCAGTAGCACAAAAAAGCGATTCTACTGCATGACAACGCTCGGCCTCGTTCTGTCACAGCCAAAGTCGTCTAACTTACTTAGAAACGCTCAAATAGGAAGCCTTACTTCACCCAAATACCTCAGATATTGTGCTGTCTGATTATTACTTGTTCCGTTCGATTTCTGCTTTTACGAAGACTTCGGAAAACACCGCGCAGTGGTGTTGGTTCGGTCTGCAATTTCCCCCTTCACGATAAGAGTGTAGGCCTGTTGATGTTGTCAATGGACGAGTTGCAGAAAATTGAAAAAAAAAATGAAATTCCTTTCACATTAAAAAATTATCGTGTTGTTGATGGATTTTAAACAAAATAACAATTATTGATGTAATGTAATCTTAGTGAATATATCTCTAAGTATTGTCGTTTTCAAGATTTTTCAACCAGTTCTTCTTTTAAAAACTATTTTTCATGGTGGTACAATACGAAAAACATGTAAAAAGGGGATTACATTATCAGTTTAGGTACATTAGACGACTTCCAATCAACGTTAACCCACATCTAATTTCACTCACAACAAATATGGCACACATTGTAAGATACAGTGCGTAGCAGTGATAAATGAAGCAATGTTTGTCAAATACCCATCTCGTTACAATCATGAAAATCACAGACCTACCGCAGCATCCCCCCGCCTTCGTTTCGCGCAACCTTGTCCAAATTCGGAAGCAAACAATGCTAAATCAATTCTGCCAGACCAGGAAGTCCTCAAACACGGTACACGGAGTTGCAACCAAAGCGCAGTGAGGCGATGTAGTAGATGCCTACATATGTGTACATACGCGGGCCGAACCGCTTAGCCGTTACCGTGGTGGGCCCATCGCTGTTGACCCTAGTATGGTTGATTTGCGCGAGCTAACGCGTACGTTTGTGTGTGTGTGTGTCCGTATAAGTATGTCTACGTTGCCCGGGTCGGAAACTTGATTTATGGTCACCCGGTGACAAATTAGTCACAATCACAATCTCCCGGTTCAACTTTTCGCAATTCGAGCAATTGTTCCCAGTGCGACGGCGACGGCGACGGCGGCGGTGGCTGCAATGGTGGCCACTCGCTATTAAATTGATCCCCGGACACAGGAGTAGCAGAGTGTGTGCATTTGCGGGGACAATCGGCGGCAGGAGCATCGGGCGATACACGGTACCACGCAAACGAGCTAATGAACCTCTTGCGTGATTATTTGTCTGGCAGGCCGCGGCCAGCGGGTACTCATTCACTTGTGGCCATTATTGTTGTTATTGTTGTTGTCGTTGTTGGAAATAAATGCTTGAACTTTTAGTTTGACAATCATCATTATCATTGTTTTTTGAAGCGTGATGGTAGCTCTAGTGCGCTAGACAGCAAGCGCTAATTAATGCGGTAAAACGATGTCGGAGGGCACGCGTTCGGGAGGGTAGTACCTACCGACTACTAAAATGATAGCATACGTTTGGAATGAGTTTGCGTGAGAGCTGCGTGGTGATGCTCTGTCTACGTGCAACAGAGAGAACATTTCGACATTATCGGAAACCGTCCGAATGGTAGTACCCCGCGCAGGTTGCGCGGGTTTTGAAACGACCACATCAACGCAAATTGATACGAGGGGAGTCTGTTTGTGGCGAAAGGCTAAAATTTATACCGAAACATCGCGACATTGTCACAGCAGATGTGGCGGCGACGGCGACGGTGTTTATGTAGCTAGCGAAAATAGCAAACGAGGAGCTATAATACCGGAGAGGAAAAACTTCCTATTGGGACCATTATGCAGATAGGTAAACCCGGCCATAAGGAAGGATTGAACGCGAACTCACCGAACGCGGGTGGCGTATGGTTGAAATCACTTTCACGTGTAGCTCTTTCATCATTCGAACTGCCATCCAGAGGTGCAATCAGTGCGGAATTGCATACGGGATTATTTGATCGACTCTGGCAGCGCTGCGATGTGAACGGAATGCGCACAGCGGCTCACATCCTGCCAGGCTCGACGCTACTCAACCGCAAAGGTGCTTTTGCGGAGGTGGAACCCCACCCCAGCTGTTTTCAACCGTATTAGGGTGCTGCTCAATGCCGGAATTTTCATAATCGCTTCCCCATTGAAGGCTGAAAGTAGAAACACCTTTCATTCGCAGTAGTAGTAGAAATGCCGCATCCTGATGCCAGCGGTTGTTCGTTTGTGCATTCGCAATCCCCCTTCAGTGAAGGCCTAACGTGGCTTCGAAAGCACGCTGCAGTGCTTTAAAAATATTGATTTTTCGTAGTGCAAACTGGGCGAAAACTGCGTCCTGACAAAACAACATGTATATATAAATATACGCCACCTCGAAAGAGCTAACAGAACTTTGTGCTCCCAAACGGGAACCGCTTCGCAAAGTTGACTATCCACTAGCCACCGATCCTGAATGTGTGTGTGTGGATGTGTGGGAGCACACTTTCCCGCGACGAAGAAAGGGAAAGCCGTTTGAAAAACTTTGACGTTTTCAATTTGTTTGCACCAAAGTGGGAGACGAAAAAAGTCAGTCGACCACACAATAGTGAAATGGGAATTTCTACTTCCTTGATTCTGTAAACCCGAATGAATGGAGCGATTTTCTGTTAGGACGAACCGAGGAAAAGTCTGTCCCGGCTGTGGTCGGGCTGACGGACATGGTAGGAGGGGGGCATGGACTTGTTGCTCCCGGGTGTCTCGGAAAGTTTTTTTCCCGAGCATTGCTGTCCGAGAGACCTAATAATTGAACAGTAATCGAAATTCGATTCGACCGCACACGAGTACGGTCCGACAGGGCAGGTCTGATGGTTGTCGGACTTTGATTGACGTTCGATGGACGGTGTGTCATTCGGGTCAGAGCAACAGAGAAACGGGCGAGACAGAGGGACAATTTTATTTACTGCTGATTTATTCGGACACCGGTAGACTTTGGGTCTAATGGGATGGGTGCATTGTTTTTCTTTTCTGGGAGTGAATGAAAGAACGGCATTTAGACTATTTTTGTTTGAAGGTGTGATAACAATATTCAACTGTCGGTGGGCGAAAAAGGTAAATATTAAAAACAAATTATTGCGTTCAAGCTGAAGCAGCAGATTGTTGGAAATATTTTAAATGAAATTTAGCTTAGACAGAAAGTGATAAGAAATGTGTATAGAAGAAAAGGCACTTTTTATAGAAAACATGACTACAAATTCCTAGATAAAATTACCAGCAGAAATGTATTTTTTTTGCTCTTGTTAATATTTTTTCAAATAACATCCTTTGAAAAAATCGCTGGAATGGTTTACCGCGAAACATCAAAGATCATCGATTTTGATGTGGAAGGACTTTGCTTTTCTATCAAATTGGAATGTGCATTTTGATCGTTTTACCATCCGGTTAGAATTTCGTAGATCGAGTATTAAAAATGACAAAGAACTGTCAGATTAATGTCTGAGAGTAGCGAACCTATTTTTGTGTGCCAATTTTGGTGATTTCAGGTTGGTGATTACACCAACCGAGAAAAATATTTTTGGATTTGAAGTTTGGCACTTCTCTTGACTGAGTAATGCATCACATGTATAAGTATCTTAAAACGGGGAATTATCATATGTTAGGGATTTTCGGGACATCAGTCTGCAGATTGATCAGCCGAAAATCCCTAATACATTATAGATTAGTCATAGGCGATAGCTCTTTGAAAGAAGAATTTTCTACATTGCTGAACTCGTTGCCATCGTTTGAGTCGTTGAGAGTGCTTTACTTAATGTAAGTAGGATCATTGTCTTTAGATAATGTTGTTTACTGCTGAAATTCATGTGACAGCATAGTGAAAGGTATTTTGGCAGAGCATGCACGGTTTTTCGAACAGCTGGAAGATGAGTAATGTAAATACTACTAATTTTGTAAATGCCCTCTAAATAACACTGGTCAACACTGGTACACTCCAAAGCTCAATACGGAAAAATGAAAGATTATAGCTATTCAACCATTCCTGTGTGTGATTTTGTTGTCCCTGTTGTTGATTACAACTAATTTTTTTATAATCACCGTCTTTGCAAAAAAAGTTTTGTGATGTTTAGTTTTCACCTTCAAATTGCTTTAAATGATTATTACACACTTAAAACTGGCTCGGCTAAAAAAATCCGGTTTCGCTCGACAACTTGAGGTTCAACCGATATTTCAGCAGGAGAAAACCGGTTACCGAAAGTCGTTAGATCATTTTGCTAAGACTTTGCCAAAAAAAAACTAAGCTTGAAAAATCTCGTTCACATTTTTGGCCGAATTTATCGTTAAGCACTGTTGATGCCGAGGTCAGAAATAATATTACTGATATCTCGGCACGATTCTTGCTATTCGCCTAGTTTCGGCAAAACAGCTGTCATTCTCATAACAGGGCAGACCGCCATTTTTCTTTGATCGAATTTGTGCAAACGTGTTACGTGTGAGCAAACAAGAAGCAGATTATACCTACTCTTAATCAGGGACGCACGGAAATTGACACTTGCATCTCCATCCGCATCGTACATCGCGAATTATCATGTGGATGTTGTAAAACCAAAGCAGATATTATAAAAAAATATAGCGCTTTATAAAGTTTTTCATAGAATTGTGGCACATGAGACCACTGTTAAAGTCTTTCAACACATCGACTTCCGTCTTTCGGTAGCTATCACATCCGCATCTGCAGATGTCTGTAAAATCATATCCATAGCACCTCTACTCTTAAGGTGACACGATATTAAAGCCAAAAATGACTCATTTCAAGCCACCACTTCAAATTTTCAGAAGCACAAGGCTCGGAAATAGATAATGCGTTCCCCGTGAAAACACTATTTTATGTTTGCTTTACCGCAGCAAACATGAAATAGCGTTTTCACAGGTGACTTATTAACTGAAACCGAGTCTTGTGTCCTTAAAAATTCGAAGTGGTGGCTCGGATTTTTGGCTTCAATACCGTTTGGCCTCAATCAAACCTGATATTCTACTGATGACATTAGCGTTGCTAGCCAGGAAATAATCCACTATCTTGCACTGTTTCTTATCTCTTCCTTCGTTATTTCATCATTTGTAGAAAAAGAAAATCAACTCATCCGTCAGTCGCAGTGAAAATGAGTTAGTGTGATTTTCACCGTTTCAAATTTCCGTGACATTACGCTACTTGTGATGGATGGGAAAAATACTACCCGAAAGAAATTGGCTCCCGAAAGTTCGCTTTTGGTTAGGGTGGCAGCGAAAAAGGTCATGTCATATTTCTAAAACCGACCATGTACTCTTTGTTCATTGTCCCAAAAATATGATCTGCGTAAAATTTCAGCCTAATAGGACATGATTTAGGGGTGACTCAAAGCGCTTAAAGTTTTGATTTTTCGTCCTTCGAAAAACTACCCAGGGGAGCAGTACAGGAAATTGGGAAAATCGAATTTTTTTTCGATGCCAAATGTCTTAGAAATGCATAAAACATCGAGATCTAGTGTTATCTCGAAAACAAATTTTTGATCGAAAATCAACCTTCAGGACTAGGTAAAGGATTATTCCACATTTTTAATCGTAGAGAAATTGTAGTGAAAATTCCCTTGAATAGCATAAATTTTGTTACGAAACATATCGTGAAGTAGTAGGAATAACAATGAAGTAGGTTATGCAATAGCAAAGAATAAATTTATTGCCAAACCTCGACATCGCATAACTTTTTCAGATGCCTCAGAATTAATAATAAATAATATAATAATTGTTTTCGGGATACAAACGGTTTGGAATACAAGTAGGTGGTAAGATTTGAAATCAATAAGTATCGTAAAATAGAGTAACATTGATCTCTTTATTTCAGTGTTTTGTGAATACACTAAGGTCGTTTTTTACGCGCCTTTTTCACGCGGATTTTTGAATTTACGTGGTTTTTTTACGCGGATTCTGGAATTTTACGCGGTATTTTGATGTAGGACTACCTCTAACCGCACTATATCGAGATACATTCTGCGGAAACTCAAACCAAGATGTAACGTTGTAATGAAAGATTTCAAACGGTAATACTGACGTAACCACATGATGGATTGCAATAATCAATATGTCGTTGGATTGATAAAATGATGGACTATTTTGTGATTCCTCAGCTATCCATTTTATTGTAGAACAGTGAAAATTTCATAAAAGTTTCAAGGTCGAATTTCCACGAACAATGTACCAATCACATGCGAGCACGCCTGGCACAGACTTCATGATGATATCCTGTATAGCAGTGGCAAAAAAAAAAATTGACAGAAGACAGATCCTCCCTGTTCCAATAGGTCAACTAATGTTCGCTTCCATGAGCCTGGACTATTTTGATGTCTTGAAGGTGAACCTTTTTCGGAAAGTTCGTAACCACCTTCACTATCAGACAGTTTTACGTTCTGCTGTTAGAATATTATTAAAACTGATGTCTTGAAGGAAAACATGTTGGCACAGGCAACAGTACTGTACCGAGCAATGTATGAATAGAGCGCTGGTCACTCGTCGTCTATCAGTGCAGAAGAACTCGATATTCATTTGTGTGCAGCCAAGCCAAGTGAAGACTACATTGCCGCTGTCGACGCACAGTGGGGCACGACACGGCAGAATTTTCCTGTTGCCAAGATTGAACTATGCCAAAAATGAACGGTTCTATTTTCATGACTATTTTTTATAGAGATTCCCACCAATGAACTAGTTTCAGTTCCAAATCGTTTGAGGTGTCGCTTTATGAATTAAGGCTGACGACCTAAGTATTTGATATTACTACCCGAGTAATTAGAGGCTTAGTACTGCTTAGATTATGATCATTATATTATCGGCACATATTCCGGTCATATCCCAGGAACCGTTTTTACCGATTCTGGTCATCCACTTCATAAAGAACCAAAATACCCTTCTTTTGAAGGATGTTAAGCTTAAATTGGTTGAAAAAATCAAAAAAACTAAGAAATGTGATTAGACATAATCGCTCGTTTTTGACATATGGGTGCCAAAATCGAACCGTGCCAGCACCGGTTTCCATCACTTTCGTGATATTGCCGATAGAAACCTTCTAATAACAAGGTTGAATACCATCCAAAATGAGTATTTTCAGGACCGGGATGATGCGCCGAGACCGGAAAACGATCTCCGACGCCATTTTGATTTCCTTAATGGTGACTTCCGGTGTCTGAAAAATAACAAAATCTGGCCGAATACCTCCCAAGATGAGTATTTCCCGATGCGTAATGATGCCCAGAGGACGGAAATCAACTCCAGACGCCATTTTGAATTCAATATAGGGACTTCCGGTTTCTGGAAAAAGGCCTAAAATGGCCGAATATCACCCGATATGGGTATTTCCGGAATTGGGATGATACACAGAGACCGGAGAACGACCCAGACGCCATTTTGATTTCCAGAATGTCGTCTGGAATCTATTTCCTATCTCTGGGCATTATTCCGATTCCGGAAATACTCATATTGGAAGGTATTCGGCCAGATATTTATATTTCCTAGAGTCTGGAAGTCACCTTTTCAGAATTCAAAACGGCGTCTGAGGTCGTTTCCCGGTCTAGAGGCATCATCCTGGTTCCGAATATACCAATATTGGATAGTATTTAACCTTGTTTTATTTAATTGTTTCTATGGCCACCAGGAGCCACTGTGAAATCTATTCCGGAAGGACCATTTCGAGGGCATATCATCAAAATACCGAAAACCATACAAATGGCCTGTTAAAATAGTTTTATGTATCTTGAACCAATAATTGTTAAATTTTGTCCAAACATTCATGAAATTCCTCAGTTCTCGAAATAACGGAGTCCCGGAAATAAGAGAATTCTTGAGCACCACTGACTATAGTAACTGACTGACTGACAATAGTCTGTCCTCGTTAGAGTCAGTTGTTAAAATTTGTAATTCTGTTCGCATATTCAAAGAAGTTTGTTCGCATTCTAATAGGCTGAAACAATTTCGGCTTGATGCTGGAAGGACGCAAGGTGCATGTACAGTTGCAGTGTTCAGTCTACTTTGGTGATACCTAAATATATTTGATTTCTGGTCTTTCTGAGTCATATCATTTGAGGTTCAGATCATAGGAAGCCAAAAAAGGGGAATCTAGTTTGGCTGAAATATAATAAATATAATCCTAGTAGAATAGAATTAGATATTGAGAATATGCAATGTTTCCATTTAATTCTACTAGTACTACAAAAAATCGAATACCGCTGAAATCGTCCGCAGATACATATTTCGGTTATAACCTATAACCATCATCAGTGCCTATGTGGACTGTTGAAAAAGAATCTTTTAAAGAGAGAAATTTCCCTTTGTAAACCATCAGTTACACGATTGTTTGGTCAATATCAATTCCAGACATAGGTTTTGTATACATCTAAAGTAGAATTACTAAGTTACAGGAATAAGTTAGGAAGAAGAACACTCTGAGAAAGGAATAACTAACTTTCTCAGAAACGCAATTTGATTCAAAACGGGAGCAAGTTTACTCTCTCTCATGATGAGTATAATATTCTTTATGATGTTGGTTAGACCCTTCAATTTCATCTGGAAAAAAGAGACACATTACGACACGTTTTTCTCAGCCTTATGCTATACAGTCAGTTTTCTTACGCTGGGAATACGTTTTATACGCGGAAATCAAATCTGCGTTGAAAAACCGCGGTAATTCGAAATCCCGCGTAAGAAACATGGTTGATTCGAAAATGCCCCTAAAAATACGCGTTCATTCAAAATACCGCGTGAAAAATCCTCGTAAGAAACCGCGTAAAATAGTCTGTCAGGCTCGCAGAGACGATTCCTCTCACGATTCAGTCGCCGAGATTCCTAAATTTGGATTTTTGAGGTTTTCCATAAGCGATTCGAACAGATTCTGTCCGTTTCGCAGAAACGATTCCTTTCACGGTTCATTTAGATTCCGTAGGATTCTTGAGAAGGTTTTCCAAATTCGATTCGTATAGATTCTGTCCGTATCACAAAAACGATTCCTCTCACGATTCGTTTGGATTTCTGAGGATTCTTGAAAAGGTTCCAAATTTCAATGTCAAGTTTTGTTACAATACAAACTCTTTTGAACCGTAAACGCTATAATCAATCAATCATAAAAAAAGAAATTAAAAAATGAACATTTATGCCAATTTCACTTAGATCTTTTCTGATCTTCTCTTTCTCTCAAACCCGTCTTAAATGGGCTAAAGAAAGGTTTATATATTTTACTACGTGACGTATTGGAGTTTTCGCGCACCTCTGAGTAACCATCAACAGTCTTTATAACGACACGAGAAAAAAAGTTGCTTAATATCGAAGTATTACTGGTATTGAAATATTTTAGCATTCCCAATGTTGAAACGTCTAAATGAGAGGTAATCCACTTCTTCAACTAAACGATTATTGCAACTAGATTGCTATCAAAAATTTAAGTAGATTGTTAGAGTTTTTCAAAACTCTGTCAAGTTAATTCAAATTGAATTGAAATTAAATTGAACCTTGATTGAATCAACGTAATTCAATTAATTTCGATTAATGCCATTCATCTACATACGATTTCCTAGGCACAGCACATAGGTAGATGTTGACAGAAATGTTTTATCGGCCATAACACTCAATTTGATTTTTCCCTCACTAAACTCAGTAATGTTTGAACTGTTTATTAGCACATCCAACCCGATCATAGTTTACATTCTTGACACCATACTGAACCACAGAAAAGCTGCCCATTAAATGAACAACAAACAAAGCTCGCATATTCCACATCAATGAACGACTTCTGTGGCCAGTAAAACTGTCGGGATCAGGAATAATGGGGCACCTGCTGTTATTTAATTGATTGCTCTACCAGATAAAATAATTCGACTCGTTAAAATGTAATGAAGAACCGGTTGGCGAAACAAAAACAAATCGCATTGCAGAAACAAAACTATGCATAGCACTCACTTGTTTGATAACTCCACTCTGATGAAAACTGCTCGAAACGTTCGAAACGAATACGCTCGATTCACGATGTACCGAATTGTACGTCAAACTTGCCTCGCGTACTTGCCTCCTAAGACTGCACACTAGTTTTTTGTTGTTGTTGTAACTTCAAGACTTTTTTTTCGCTGTAATTTCCAAACTCAACGAACAAATAACTTAACCTCCACTGCCGGTGTACGTCGTGCAAGGAAAACTGAACCAATTTAAAAACAAAACCGGAAACTTTCGACAAACTGAAAATTTTATTCGGAATCAAACTTCCTCTTTCAAATCGACACTAATCACTTTTCACTCGCTTGACGCTGCGCCGTCGATGGCTGTGTTGTCGTTTTTATTATTATTTCTGCAGTCGGATTCTTCTGGTAGATTTCTCCTTCATCAGCACTTGTACAAATGCGGCTCGGCCGGAGAGTTGTTGCTTTTTCCGCTTCGCCAAAAACTTTGCCGTTTGCATCACCGGATCATAAATCATCAACCGGCAGGATAACACACAGACAGAACGAAAACGAAAATCAATAACCCGGGAAAAGCACAATAACAAATCAAACCCAGCGCACTAGCAAGCATAAAAAATTAGAACTGATGGATTCCCGCGCGTACACGGGACATACAATCACCAGCATTCTGATATTTGTCAACTGTAAGGTTACAACTGCAATAGTTGGGGCTGATAGACGCCACCCGGGTAAGGAACCGGTCCAACGTCATCTGGCTCATCGGTACCATTATGGCCCGCGCGAATCAACACCGAGCACGGAACGACATCCTATCGTTAATCACCTTTATCACCACCGATGTTTCCTTCCGGAGCCACTACTTCCGCTTCCTTTGCTCGAATTGCATGTCAATCTCGGGTTCGATACCCGCGAGAAGACACCTTTTGGCGCTTGCAATTGTCCCTTATTTATTATTTCGACGACGATGTGGTCCGATTTCGGCGGTGCCTGTTCCGGCTCCAATACGTTCGGAAGCCAGTATCGAACACCGGCGAAAAGCTTCACGTGATTTATTTATGTCTCTTATCTGATGGGATGACGGACTATTTTCTCCCGCGCCGAATCTTCTTAGGTCCCACTAATCGACTTTATCGACCTTAACGTCACCGTCTTAGATCATAGACCGGCAAAACATTCGCTAAAACCTGTTCCACCGGGCTGTACAAAAAACACTAATCACTAACCATATTTGTCTGGGCGGCGGCTGTTTGAGTTTTCCGAATACGCGCAATTCGAACACAGCGCAGCGACGATAGCCGAAAACCGGAAGCACTAACACGTTTAATCGAGACGACGTTTTGCGGAGCACTGAAGCTTGTACTCGGTTGTGCAACGCACTCCCGGCAACATCAACAGCATGTGCTGCTGGAGGGAACTCACCGTTAATGCTGTGCGCCCACTGTATGAAC
Organism: Wyeomyia smithii; assembly: GCF_029784165.1. NCBI lineage: Eukaryota > Metazoa > Arthropoda > Insecta > Diptera > Culicidae > Wyeomyia > Wyeomyia smithii. The sequence continues at coordinate 206,581,777 of NC_073696.1, forward strand.
ATTCCACGCGTACCGAACGAACCGAACCGAACACGATCCTTCGCACTGCCTTCGGTTCCTGCTCGGGCGCCGTTATTTAGCTGAGAGCACAGTCTACAGTCTCTCATGCTGTGGCACTCTCTCTCCGTTAATGTTGAGTTCTGAAGCATTGTACCGTTCAGCGAAACCAACAACTGACTGGCCCCGGCAGCAGCATAACTGTCCCTGGACGGTGTGTTTGCATGTGTTGCTCAGCCGGAGCTGTTGGCACTTCTCGGAAGTTGCTCGGGAGAGTTCTGTCTGCGGTGCACACATTGCGGCGATTTCTGGATCGTATTTGCATTTATGCTACTAATTATCAGCCAAAGTACAGCAGGCAAAAGAAGAGGTAAGGAAAAGCAAAATTCGAAGAGCTGACTGAGGAGCATGGAAATAAAAAATCAATATGATCGGGAAAATAAGGCAACACCCAGCTGTGGCAGAGGCAGAGTGGTTGGGGCACGGAAACGGGACGAAGAAGCCGATACGGAGATGAAACAGAGCACATGGGCCCACAGCCTGGGCTGTGGATTTATGATTTTGAAGTGGTGGTACTGTTGAGAGCTGAAACGAACAGAACAAAAATAATCGTAAAAAGAGACCGAGTGTATATTTTTATGTATATTTATTGAGGATCCATAAAATTTTATGATTTAATTCAAAAAAATCGGAAAACAGCGCCAAGGAAAGACTGTACGATGGACTCGCGAAGTGTCCGCCTTTTTAAACCCAAGCTGGTAGGGTCAAAAAGGGTGGAAAACGTTCGTCGGTTTCGACACCCGATAAGTTATTCCTCTGCCGTGGCGCAAAGTGATGATGCACGTCAAATTAATTTGGCAAGCAGAAAGTTTCGTTCGCGCAAGGTTTTACTCCGGCGGCTAGCAAAATTAAGATAAGATTCGAAGTTGTTCGCCGTCCCGTCGCGGTGCCGATTGGCAGCCCGTAGTTCTAAGCGGTAAAGTGCGGCATAGCGGGATGAAAAATGGAAAGGAGCTTCATTGACATGCAAATTGGATTTTTAACTGCCCCGTTGGTCCGATTCATTCATTGATTTGTGGCTTCGAATTTCGAGTTGTCCGGCTGCGGCCATTTAGCGGGGTGGTCTCCCGCGGCAGGCAAAAACCGGCAGACGGACAGGCCTATCAAGCTGTTATTAATCACCATATAAATAGAAACAACTGCGACTGCGGACGCTTGCGGGTAACAATTAAAGCGCTGTATTGTACCGCATTCTTCCATATTTTTGAGGTGAATTTTTACCTTTTCGCGACTGGTTATCTTTGCGTGATATGACAATCATATATTCAAATTTTGTAAGGTAGGAAAATACCGTTAACTATCGCAATTTTTTGTGACATAAACATTTCCGGATTCATAGCATAAGCAGAGCAAATAAAATACAATTGATATGATACTGACTAGTGCCCACTAAAATGGGATACAAATAAAATGATTGAATGAATTAGTTAAATATTTCTAATAAGCAGCACACCATCAACAGGGTAAACAAACCAGATTAGAATTATTATCAAGTCCACAGCACACCCCATAGTTAAACATTATTGCTCAACGCCAAGCTGATCAATCACATGTCGATATATTGAATAATGTTGATAGGTACACATTTGGTCGTAATTTATTCATGAAACAAGCAATACGACCGGAAAGAAAGAATTATAAGAGCGATTTTTGAATGTCACCTTAGAACTATGTGATGGCTTCCTAAGGTCGATTTTTTTTTGTGGGACAGATCAATGGCGTGGAAACGCGCCTGTAAATAGAAGCTTCTTTCAGATGGTAAAATTTACAATTCTGAAATCTAGTTAAAATGGCTTCACTAGCAGAATCTAGTGGTGAAAAAATTACTTATTCTAGTAGAAAAATTTGAGATCCAAACCGTACAAAATTTTCTAACTGTGTTAGATCTATTGAAATTGTAATTTTAGGTGAAATATTTGAAAAATTGAACCGCAAAAACGTGCATCTCCATTAAAAAGTCATCTATAAACAAGTAGTAGAAAATTGATATCTCTACTTGAAAAATATTTACATTGAAACAAAAACCTCCTATTCATTACCAAATGAATTTCTTTTCCTTCTTTTCTTTTTTAAGTTTCTATTTCTAATTTAAAAAAAAAGCAGTCATAAAGTTGAAATGTTTTAAATAGAATGTTTGGTCACTGTTGAATATTCTGTAACAGTCTAAACTTCAATAAATAGTTGGCTGTAAGTGCATTGTCAATCCCAGGTTTGGTGAAATCAACTAAATCCAATATTTTTTAACAAACTTTCAATTTTTTTAAATTATTTCAACCATCAATGAACAATGGTCCAGAAACTTAATTTGGGGGAAATTTGGGTCTAGAGCTCTATAGCAATCTTTTAGAGAAAAACTTTCTTCTACAAAGTTGTTACAAATGATAAAGCGCTTAGGGTGACAAAAATTTTCGATGCAATCAAGCTTCTAACTTTTTTATCTTTGTAGATAGAAGAAAAACTTGTTCTATTTCAAGTTTCACCTTAAAACTGCCTTTGAACGACTTTTGAAGCTTTTTAAGAGAAACAATTTGTAATTCTGATATCGTGAATATTTCAGCTCTACTCAAAGTTATTAACGTTTTTCAAAGTTATTAACGGAGAAAGAATTCTGGTGTTCCAGAAATCGTGAAATACAACGGTGTCGCTTCTACTGATGCTCAATCATCGACTAATCTTTTTGCGGCGTACTTTAAAAGTATGTTTACCGAGAATACCGGTGGAACTAGCGAACCGATGTTTAATGACGGAGTAACACATCAGTTTACACATATTAGCATAGAGAATGGTATTCGAGAACTAGATACGAAAAAATCCACTGGCCCAGATCAATTATCCAACAAACTTTCAAAACAGTAACTTGAGTTTTCGACTGGAATTGATGTATTATTTAAGGAATTTATATTTCGGCTTGCAGTCTAATAAATTGCGTTGATTTCTATCCACTCATCACCAACGTTTCGGTCCTTCTATGGGACCATCATCAGGGCTCGAAAACAGTAACCAACAAGCACAAACTTTTTTACTTGTTGGTTACTGTTTTTGCACAAACTTCTTAACTTGTTGGTTACTGTTTTCGAGCCATGATGATAGTCCCATAGAAGGACCGAAACGTTGGTGATGTTTCAGCAGGAATTGGTGAGACCTTATACATGGTTATTCAACTCCTCGCTCGCTTCTGGTCATTTTCCGTCATTTTGGAAAATTTCGCAAATTACGCCGGTACACAACAAAGGTCCACGCTATGATGTAGAAAATTATCGTGGGATTGCAATACAATCAGCTGTCCCGAAGCTCTTTGAATCACTAGTGTATAGAAAGCTTTATGAAACAATCGCCCATCAGATTTCACCAGTGTAGCATGGATTCTTGAACAAGAAATCCGTCGTTACAAACCTTTGTGAATTTACCACTTTGGCTACGGACTACATCTCCAAAGGGTTTCAAGCAGATTGTATATTAGAGTGGCCATTTTTGTAACATCATGCGATTTCGATGAGCGCCGGGCGGAAAAAGTTTCCTTTTCACTCCAAAAATAAGCCATGAAAATTTGAAGTTGATCCGAGTTCATTTAATGGACCCACAAAACGCTTATATTAAAGAAAACAGATTCTCATAAGAACTATTGTTTTTTTGTTTTTTTATGAAATTTTTTGCCTTAGTTTCTTAAAATAGTTGTATATTTTGCGTCGAAATACTCTTCAATTATAAAATCATATCATTAGGGATAATCACATATTACTTAACGCTGAATTATAGCAATTTTGAATACCTCCCACCCCTAAATACCGCAATTTTGCATGGGGGCCTCGCGCAATGGAGCTCTTCGTTGAATATGCCCTTCTCCTTAGTACGTTACGTAATAAATGAATGACCTCTCATATTTGTTAGGGGTTTTGAAACTGCCATTCAGTGATTATATCCTTAATCGTACTTCATTGCAGCAACTGCGTGAAGCGAACCGTCACAATCGGATTGGTGAAGCAAAATAATTAAAATTATTAAGAACTTTTTGTATGGAGATAGTGTTATTTTTAGTATTACTATTATTATTATTTCTATGAAACAGTTCAGCACTAGTGATCTGAATGCACTAAGACGGTTAATTTTATCAAATACGGTCGGTAGATTTCCTGTTGATCGAATAGCAAGTTTCGATGAAAGCGCAAAGTTCTTAGGCGCGCTTAAAATTAATTCGAGCTACGGCAAAAATATCGCCTAAGAAGTTCATAATACGCTAGTGGATTGAAATATTTCGGAGAAGTTCCGAAAACTATCCAATATTACTTGTTCTTTTCATTTCTATGAATTTTCATGCAAAATATATTACATGGCAAGAGCATCGGACCTTGAACACTTGCCTTTACCGTTTTATAAGAGCATCAAACGAAATCAACTCATTCACAGCCAATCAACTTACTCACAGCTTCAATGATCCAAAAGTTCTGATCATTGGTCATAAATTGCATTAAAGACATGTCCCTGTTGGTAGTCAAACTTCACATTCAGGTGTTTTTCGCATGTACGAGTGCTGTCTAATGTATTAATCAAGTTATGAATTCTCTACGTGATTCTTTCGCTTATGCCGAAATTGATAGTCGTCTCAAACGCTGTAACTGAAAAGATGAAGAATCACTTGTGGTATTCAAGCCCAGAATAAGTTGGATTGGCCTGATATCCCGTTTGAAATTAATCAAAAAATGATCAGGCGATTGTAAGCGAATGGTCCTTAAGGTGAAACGGTATTGAAACCACAAACAGCCAATTTCGAATCACCACTTCGAATTTTTAGAAGCACAAGACTCAGAAATAGATAATACATTCCCCGTGAAAACGCTATTTTATGTTTGCTTCGCCGCAGAAAACATTAAATAGCGTTTACACAGGTGACGCTTCAACTGTTACCGAGTCCTGGGCCTTTGAAAATTCAAAATGATGACTGGAAGTCGGCCATTTCTGGTTTCAATACCTAATGTTAAATTTAGGAAAATTCTTACCGTTTTTCAACACATAATAAAGACGAATTTCCGTTTATATTGCATGTTGTTGATTTATACCGAAAAGATACACACCCCATTCAAAATACAAACTTTTTAACAAACACCAAAAGTTATAGATTTTTTTTAAACCTAAATTAGGGTGATAATATTACTGTTTTATGAAAATACAAGTGTATTTGAATAAGTTTATCGAGAGATATATGTTGAAAAAAGGAAAAGCTCCATGCAATTTTCGTATAAATCAATTTCTCAAATATAAGCGCTTTGTGGGTCCATTAACTAAACTCCGATGAACTTCAAATTTTCGTGGCTTATTGTAGAGGTCAAAAGGAAAGTTTTTCAGCCCGGCGCTCATTAAGATCGATAGTTATAAAAACGGCCATATAAAATATGGCCACTCTATTGTATATATACAGACATGAGCAAAACCTTCGACGCTGTTAGAATTGATAGCATATTAAGGGCTGTAGCAGACGCAGGGATTCGTGACTCGCTCTAAAATTGGCTCAAGTCGTATCTTGAACCAAGAGTGCAATTTGTGAAGATCTGGAGGTGTAGATCGAACTCGTTTATTGTTCAGTCAGGAGTACCACAAGGTAATCATCTAGGCCCATTGCTGTTCGTGATTTTGATGAATAAACTGCCTGATGTGATCTGCCATGCAATCGTTTTGATTTACGCAGATGATGTGAAATTGTTTCTCCCTATCAAACATAATGACGACTGCCAAAGATTGCAGAGTGATTTAGAAATCTTCGGAAGATTCTGTGCTAGTTGCGGACTACATGTGAATGCGAAGAAATGCTCAGCACTGACATTTACTGGGAAAGCTCACCCCATATCGTACAATTATGCTTATACAGTTAATGTTGTACCACGTGCTGAATATGTTCGCGATTTAGGCGTAACCTTCGACTGTACACTGTCTTTCACAAAACAAATTGACAAAGTAATCGTAGATAGCCTAAAACTTTTCTCTCTCGTAAGAAGGTATGGCCGAGACCTTGATGATCCTCATGCGATACTAGCAATCTATAAAGGGCTTAATTTCGCAAGTGTCGTTTGGCGGCCTCACTACGTAACTCACTTAGGGTAGATCTGCTTAATATAGACCACTTTCTTTAGTGGACCACCTGAACTTCTCAAACTAAATATCATAAATATACTTATTTTCAGAGGCGTCTCGTCCACCTGTTCAACCTGTTCATAGGACAGGTAGACAATCTCAGAAAAAAAGAGAGTTTTTCACATTTGAGAGTGGATGAAAAATCATCGGAGTAATTTATTTGTAATTTCAATGTTATCCCGAACATCCTTATTTTATTTTCAACATAGTGGAAATTTATGCACCGTGAAGTTATGTAACCTGATGGGCTACACTTCAGATTACGCCCTACAACTCACACGCAACGCAACCCACACGCAATAATAAATACCGTTTGTTCAGATCTTTCACCTGAACTAACCGTCGTTCAACACTTCTCTGCACCTTCAAGTGTGGCAGGGTAGACGCAGTCCGCTATGCTCACCACTACTAATGCGACACCTCGCGTAAAAATAACATTTTTGGTTCAAACTTTCTGCTGAACAAAACCGATGTCAACGAGAGAAAACATTCATTACACACCACCTCTCTTCAGTGTCTGGTAATCTGTTTCGTTATGCCTTTCTGTTTCTTCTCTCGACGTCATTAAAATTTGAGAGAGACCACGTGGCCGCGAGAGTTCGCAGATCCATCTTCAGAGTTTTCGTAGTGCAAATGAAAAACGAGCAAATTCATTCATTATTTCTGTCAATGTGGTGGAATTCTTCCGTCGATGTATAGTTTCATTCAAACCTCTACACCCATTGTGTTCATTCGAAAACTTGAACCTCGCATAGTCCGCATAGTATACGTTTGTCTTCTTACGCGCTGCTTTCATTTAGTTTAAAATTTCAACATCGTCAAAGGAAACGCTTTAGCATTGAACAAAGATAGGTTTTTTACTCATGGCAAATAGATCATAAACATAATTTTAATTATCGTTGGACCAAACCTGAATGATACTGACATTGCATATCACAACGCCATCCGTCGAGCGAACTTTTCTAGTTCTTCGACGGATCCAGAGTTATTTACGACTAAAACCGATCATTGAGAATTATGATGTGATAAATGTGGATAAAGTTTTCCTCTATGAAATGATGCAGATATCATTATTCTACGAGAAAATTATCGGGAAACTCGCGGTCATAATAGACCGTGGAATTTCTTTGCCATACAGATAAATGTAGAGAGATAAAAATGTAGAGAATTAAAAGTTTTCGAAACTGTTATCACGATACTGTTGTTTCAGTGTTGCAAATGTTGATTGAACAGGTAGCCCACTTGGTCACGCGTCGCCTCTGCTTATTTTGATTTGTGCTTTGACATTTCCAATAATGTTCTTCATTAGAAATGTTGCAACATACGATTACTATAATATTCTTCATTAAAGCTGCAAAAAATGTCTTTTTATAACAGATACCTGATTTGCCACGGTTCGTTAATGATATCATAGGAAATGGCTTTACCAAAAACTGTACTGACATCACACTTTCCGAGCGAAAATAATCTGATTTTCGATGAACGGGTAGGATAATAGTGTCTTTAAGAGATAAGCAATAAATTTTACTAGAAAACACTTAAAATATTGAAAAAGTAGGAGGTTGTATACAAGACACGACCGCATAACTGACGTAGAACTACGCACACTATTAACAAAGGCATTGTGGTAAGTGTTTCATTAATGAGTCATAAAGTCTACTAATGCTTGCTTTGTTGTCTCAACAGTGGGGGAATGAAGACACTGAAAACACGAGCTTTAAAAGCTGTTTCACATTCAGTAAATGAGACGGCCGCTACAGATTTAAATTGCTGATATCCAGCACAGATGCTCGCTTGAGTTGGTAAAAAATTATTAACATTCAAATACTTGTTTATTTGCCTGAAAAAGGCATTTTGCTGCTCAAAACTGAATTTGCTGATGGCAACCTTTCGGCTGCCTTAGTAGTGGGACAATGACGTCAGTCTGGCGACACAAGCTGAGAAGTGAGAAGAACCGCGCTGCTCCTGAGACATGGTGACCAACCACAGGGCGAGTGATTTGTTTGATTTAAAGGCAGCCACAGGCGCAATCCGCTGTAACTGCTGAGTGCTGATATATGCTGATATCTGCTAATACTGCTGTCAACGTTGTGGACGGTCTATCCAGCTTACCTCTCGACTAATGAATGTAGCTGATTTTACCAGAAACACTCTTTTATAGTCGAACGTTGCTACGAAATAGGCCACGCCTTTCTGTTCATTTTTGCCATTCTCCAATGTTCTTTAGACGAATTATTCCACAATTCGCATTTGATTTTTGTATACAACGAATAAACACCGATCGTGCTTTCACACACGCAACGATTTTAACCCCCATCGTGTCACGGTTTAAAACATCAAGCGATTTCGTTTGCTCGCTGTTGCGTATTGCATCATAATGCAACTGAGCAGCTGGCAGACGACCAAATAATGTTTATGCTGATTGATCGAATTTCAATTCATATCGAATTGATGTTAAGGTGTTCTAACAGAACAGGGCGGTCTGTTGTTCAAAATCGGTTATGCTGATCACAGCCTTTGTGCTGCCCCAGCAGTGGGGGGATTAGGTGAATAAATAAAGTAAGTTTTTTGATCGCGGCTGAATTTGATTGGATCCTAGTCCAGCACAAAATGCTTGTGTTATTGCCAAAAAAATATTAACCCTAAATTACTTGTTTAATTGCCTTGAGAAAGGCATTTTGCTGTTCAAAAACTTTAAAAGCTGTTTTAGCATTCAGTAAATAAGACAGCTGCGACAGAATTGTGTTTTCTTGGATTCAGCACAGAATGTGTTGTTGCCAAGATAAAGCAAAACTTTAATGCGGGAAGAAGGCCGAAGCTCTTAACTGGCATATCGAGACGTTTGGTGCTACCTCGCTGCTGCTTAGATACGTGATGTGGTTTGTTTACTGGCGCAACCCGCTGCTGCTACTTCCGCAATTCGCTACGATGCGGCTAACTAGTTATACTATTCTGTCGACCTTTTTTGGGAAAGGCAGCAAGCGACCAATCAGAGGACGTAATTTTCGTTTCAACAAGGCTTGACAATTTTCAATAGTACAATAGTTCGCATAATCAATCAAGACTTCTCTACATTTGGGTGGATGCGTGTATAATTTTCCAATCAATTGCTGCAAGAATCAAAGAAATCGGTTGGAAACAAACCGATTTATAAGCATTTTAAAAGGGACATTTTTCGTCAATAGTTTTCCTATTTACATCCCTATGTGGTAGGCTAAAGAAAAACGTAGTTCTACGTCAAAAAATAATGGCCCAATTGAGGGTGGAAATAATATTGTTTTCCGGCATGCTTCATTTCGAACAAGAGCTATCATCGAAATAACGCCGCAAATCATAGTTACCATAAATTTGTTATGATGGTGTTATTGTACAAAATTGTTGCTGGGAAAAACGCTTGAAATGGCAAAAAAATATACTGAAGTAACTGTTACTGAGTGTTTTTAAGCAATAAAAAGTGGTGTTTCGACTTGAGAAGGTTGCAGGCGCTCCAATGTTCCACGATCCACCGTAATGTTCCGTGCAAGCAGCAAGTGGTCAGGAAAACCACAAAGAGGTAAACCAACTGCATTGACTGCCGCGGAAGAGGATTCAATTGTTCGCTGGATAACTCGGATGGCACATAAAGGATTCCCTATTGCGAAAGAACGGCTGCAGTCTACAGTTGATCCAGATCCAGAACTCTAAGTGCGTAAACCAGAGTTAGTTTCATCAGTGGCAGCTACGGTTGAAGAGATGTAAGTATTATTTGGGTGGCCCATTAAAGGAAACTGAAACGATGTTTCATTTCTTAAATTATAAGAAAATAAAGGTATTATCTTGTTGTTTTTCATGCAGAAAAGATGATAAACTTGTTACTTCATGTTTATACATAATGAAATACCTAATTCAGTTTAGATATTTACACTTTTTCTTGCAAAATTTGCAGCTACGCTACTAAGTGGTCCAATAAAGGCAGTTATACCCTACAGCGAATCGAAGCAGTCCAGAAAAAAAATCTTTAAGTTTGCGCTTAGGAATCTCGGGTGGAATGGAGAAGAACTACCTCCCTATCATCTGTGCTCTCTGGTGAACCTTGACACGATTAACTCACGACACAAAATAAACGACATTGTCTTCTTCACGAACATTTTGTCCGGATGTACGGACAGCCAACTTCTTGCTAAAAAATTGATTTTTAACAAGAGCCGAGTTAGCCTTCGACAACGTAGAACATTCGACCCTCCTTTCCGATCCAGAAACTATTCGCAGAACGAGCCAACTACTCGATTTATGAATACCTTCAACACACTGCCGCAAACCATCAGTATCGACATGAGTACATCAGCGTTAAAACATAGGCTTAGTTTATACTTCAAACGACAACTGTGTTAGTGTTTAATTTTAATGTTTGACTAGTCTAGGTAATTTTATAAGCGAATTACCACTGTCTCTAGTTATTGGTTTCTAATTTGTTTTCTCTGTTTGCCAAGAATAGTTCGCATAAGAAAGGAGAAAGAGGATTTCCCATTGGTGCTCCTTTTGTTTGTTTTTGAAATTTACCTCGAATACTGAAATAATTTCCTTTCTTACAAAGGCGGGTTAGTTTCATGAGACTCACGGCTTTCTTTTTCCAAGTGCTATCAGTACATTGGGGAATTAGCCAATCCTCAAGGAAATTCAAGGTTTCATTCACTGGAACACTTGGAAACAAAGCCGTCACGTCAAACGAGACCATTATCTCATCCGCTTCATTGTTACCCGAAGATTTCGAATTTTTAACGAAAACTTCCGTACTCTTAACCGATCGACTTGGGAATTTACTGTGCATAGCTTGAAACTCTTTTACTAACCACTTTGCTATTATTATATATGTTATATCATATGATGAGGCCTTAACACGTCAACTTCACTCAAAATTCAAAAGATTTGGCATTTGGATCTACAAACAACATCCATCCACACTGCTTAATAAAGACGTAGGTAATCATTTTTCATGGCTTTTCAAAATTCTACCTAAAAGCCCTAGATCCGGTACAGGACAAAAACAACCTAACTACAATTTAGGAATTTTCCGTCTACCTAATTCTACCTACACGCATATGAAAAGGGGGTTACTCAGTTATGCTCTTCAACAGTCCACATAAGCACTGATGATGGTTGTATGTAGCAACCGAAATACGTATCTGCGGACGGTATTCGATTAAAGGGTATTCGATTTTTTGAAGTAGAATTAAATGGAAACATGACCTGTTTTTTTACGAACTCAAGTATAAACTGCCGTAATCTCACAGACTGACGTATGCGACAGCAAGTAAAATTTTCAGCTCGAAGCTTTTTCCAAAAACGTTTGTATAATGAGTGCTAGGACGAATTTCAACAATCTGATCTGTACATAATGCATTAATATAATCACAAAACATTGCTGAACGTATGATTTGTGGAAAAAGGTTCATTAACTGAAGTTATGTTACCAACGTCATTTTGCGGTAGAAACAGCGATTTTTATTTCACTGTTTCTACAACCGATTGACGTACATCCATCGTAGTATGCGACAAGTCGCTCAACTTTTTTTTTCATAATCAGGCAACTAATCGCGATTCGAGAATACTTTTTTGGAAATAAATTTAGTTTGGAATAAAATAGCATTCGTGGTCTCTGTCATCTTCCATCTGCACTTCTTCCGTACAAAAAGCAAGTGCGCTTTAGTTGTCCACGAGCATGGACCAAGCTTCGTGGCCTTAGAGGGCTACAGTATGATCAAAGTTTTGTAGATAGTCAACTTCGTTCCGCGGCGAGTTTTATTCGAGCAGTGAGTCCTCCGGAGTCCAAAAAAGGCACAATTTTCCACCATAGGACCTCGACGAATTTGTCTGCTAATGTCGTTCTCGGTAATCACCAGTTAATCTAGGTACACGCACTTGCAAACTTCCTCGATTTCATTCCCGTTAAGCTGAATCCGTGGTCAGAGATTAACACGGTCTTCTCTGGGGTCAATTGTAGGCTTCTGTTAATCATACCGATTCGGGATATATCCATATTAAGTGGTTGGGATGTTTTCCAGAGAGCAGAAGTCGTCATCTTGGATTTCAAATAGGCTTAATTTCTGGCCTCTGGGTATCATTCTAATTGCGGAAATTCTATTATTAGGTGGTATTTGGCCATTTTGGTCTATTATTAGGAAACCAGAAGTTGCCATCTTAGAATTCAAAATAGTCTCTGGGGGAGATTCTTGGCTCCTGGGCATAATTTAGATCTTTTTAAGCTATTTTCCGGAAAAAATGTTTCAAATATGTGTTTTACTTGGACGGAACCCTTCTCTTGCAGAGAAGAGAGAGGTGTCGTACCACCTTAGAAAGATTTTCTGCTCCCAAAAACATCTTCATGCCAAGTTTGGGTAAATTTGCGAGTCGTTGAATGCAATGAAAGCATAACAAACATAGTTGGGTTGGATTTACGTCACGTTGAGTAGAAATGGCGGTTACGTCATTTCGTTTTCGTGAATTAATGACGCTATTTTTTGCATTTTCGATAAAATTTGGGTGCCTATAGGTCCGGTTTGGTGTGTTCTATCATTTAATCGCAAAACACACAAATCGGCCACTTTGGCGCTTACGTCAGTTTGCGAGATTACGGCAGTACAGTAAGGTCTTTTTTACACGGTTTTTGCCTTTCTCCTAGAAAGGTATAGCAATCACTGAAAAAACTAAAGGTATGAAAGTGCTCCAGAGGGCCGAATATCGTATATTATTCGACTTAGTTCGACGAGCTGAGCATTTTCTGTGTGTGTGTGCGTGTGTGTGTATGTGCAACTTTTTTTTCTCCCTCACTTTTCTCAGAGATAACTGGACCGATTTCCGTGAAATTAATTGCAAATGAAAGGTGTAGTTACCCCATATCACAGTGGGGAATCGCTGGCCATCAGCCAAAAAATTTTTTTCGTTAGCTGTTTCATAATATTTTTCCTTTATTGCTATAACATTCAAGTATCTAAATCCAAAATTTGGGCGTAATATAATGAAATTTGATTTTTTATGACTTTTCATAGCTTGGCGAACTGACGTTTTGCCTTTCTCCTAGAAAGGTATAGCAATCACTTGCAAAACCGAAAGTATAAGAGTGCTCCAAAGGGCCGAATGGCATATATCACTCGACTCAGCTCGACGAGCTGAGCATTTTCTGTATGTGTGTGTATGTGCGTGTGTGTGTATGTGCAGATTTTTTTTCTCACCCACTTTTCTCAGAGATGGCTGGATCGATTTTCATGAAATTGATTGCAAATGAAGAGTCTTATTGCTCCATAAGACCCTCTTGAATTTCATTGTAATCGGATTTATAGTTTAGAGGTTATGTTTAAAAATGTGAAAATCATGAATCATCAATATCTCAGAAACTACACAACCGATTTGAACAAAATTGGTCGCAAAAGAACGGGCTATCTGGAAAACCTTCAAGTTTTGAATTTCATAAAGATTGAATTTGTAGTTCAAAAGTTATGAAAAGAAACGTGTTCTGAAGACTGTTTAATCTCACTAATGTTTCTCAGAGATGGCTGGACCGATTTTCATAAAATCAGTGTCAAACGGAAGGTCTAAGTGCCCCATAAGACCCTATTGATTTGTTTTGCAGTCAGACTACTACTTCGCCTGTTATGTTTAAAAATGTGAAATCCAGCTATGCAAAGAAACATATTCCGAAGACTGCTTGGACTCAGAGATGGCCGACCCGATTTCCACAAAATTAGTGTCAAATGAATGGTCTTGCTGCCTTAGAAGACCCTATTGAATTTTACTGTAATTGAACTGTAACTTCATTTGTAATGTGCCGACTTGTGAAAATCACGAAACTTCATTATCTCAGAAACTACACAACCGATTTGATTATTATTATCAGATGAGCGGGCTAGTTAAGGGTTAACTGATGAATTATGATTGAACACGTGGTTTCAAAGTTTGGCTGCCCTACACGTTCCCATTTCATTTGATTATAATCGAACTTAAGCAACCGTTATGTATTAAATTGTTAATAAAATAACGAAAGTCTATTATCTCAAAGATTACATGACTTATTTGAACATAACTAGTGTCACACGAACGAGTCATCTCTCAAACTTACAAATAACAAACTTCATAACAATTGGATATGTGGCTCAAAAGTTATGGAAAGAAGAGCAATTCAAAGACTATTTAAAACTATACCTGCTTTGATCGATATATGTGGCCTCAACATAATTTAAATGTGGTGTCGTACTATTTGAACGTTCCAAGTTCATTGATTCCTTGCGGTTTGTTTGAAGTCTGCAAATGCACGACGGATCGGCCATAGTATATGATCAAAGTCAAATAACAAATCGTTTGAAATGATTGGTTTTATCGAAATGACAACATCCTCGTCTTTTGGCTTCTGCACATCGCCTTAATTCTGAATATATTCATATTGGGTGGTATTCTGTCATTATCAGCAGACTTTCTGGCATCAATCTGACACCCGAAATACCCATATTGAGAGGTATTTTTGGTTGTTTTCCAGAAACTAAAAGTGGTCGTCTTCAAATTCAAAATAGTGTCCAGGGTCAATGTTTGGTTTCTATGCATCATCACGTTTACGGAAATATAAAATATAAAATATAAATATCCATATTGAGTATTATTCGGTCATTTCCGACTGTTGCCTATAAGTTGCCATTTAGCAATTCAAAATGGTGCCCGAGATCAATTGTTAGCTCCTTTCATCATTCTGGTTTCAGAGATACTCATATTGGATAATATTTGTTTATTTTAGGCTGTTTTTCACAAACCGGTAGTCACCATCTTGGATTTCAAAATGGTATTTAGGATACTGGTTGAAGAAAAACTCATATTGAGTGATATTTGGTCACTATGGACTGTTTTTCAGAAGCCGAAAGTCGTCATTTTGGACTTTAAAATTGCCTGTGAAATCAATTTCTGTCATCTGGGCGTATTTCTGGTTCCGAAAACATTCATATTGAATGGTATTTGGTCATTTCCGGCTGTTTGCCAGACACCGGAAGTCACCATCTTAAAAGTCAAGATTATGTCTGTGATCAATTTTTAGCTTCTGTGCATCTTTCTGGTTCCAGAAATACTAATATTTAATGGGAATCGTCCATTTCAGGCTGCTTTCCAGAAACCGGAAGTTGCCATCTTACAATTCAAAATGTTGTCTGAGGTCGATTATGGAACATATTTGTTACCACTAAAAACATTCACTTGCCAATATGGTTCCATTTAGTTGATTAGTTCGCGAGATGTGCAAAAATTTGTAAAGATGTACTTCCAGTAGAGGGAGGGGCGTCAAACCATTATGGACCTATTTGTTACCTCTAAAACCATTCACATACCAAATTTGGTTGTATTTTCTTGATTGGTTCTTGAACTGTGCGAAATTTGTGTTTCATTGTCATGAGATCCCTCCTTTATAGAAGAGGAAGTCGGGCTTCAAACCATTATGTACATATCTGTTACCACTTGGTTGATTAGTTCTCGAGATGTGCACAAATTTGTGTTTCATCCAACTATTATGGACATATTAGTTACCCCTTAAAACATCCACATGCCAAATTCGGTTTCATTTGATTGGTTTGTTCTTGAGTTGTGCACAAAATTACGTTTCATTTGTATGGGACCCCTCCCTTCAAAAAGAGGGAGGGGTCTCAAACTATCATAGGAACCTTTATCGGCACCAAAAACCCCTACATACAAATTTTCACGTCGATCGGTTCGGTAGTTTTCGGGCCTATATGGATCAGACAGACAGACAGACTTGACTGCATTTTTATATGTAAAGATTACAACATCAATATTTTAGAACCTAAAGAGTGAATATACATATATTGGATTGAAGCGTTCATGTAAATCTATTTTTACAAATAAAAAATTGAATGAAAAAGGCTGGGTCTGACCGCTAGGTGGATTAATTTAGGTTTTTGTCTTTTTTTTTTGAAAAAAAGTACATTATTTTGAAACGCTCTGTAGCTTCAATGATGGCTTGCATTTTTTTGACGTCAAAGGAAAAGTTGTTGTAAATATTATGAAAAACAATCCCTTTTCATTAGATATTGTAAAATTTGGTTATAGTAGGCCTGACACTAAAAAAAATTAAAAAAAAGTGATTTTTTGTAGAAAACTAGCTTAAAAGTCTAGTTGCCGCAGTTTGTCACGGTTGTGACTACATTCAAAATTTAGAAAAAAACGTAAGCTTTCAAATACATACTGTCCGCTGTAGCGCAAAACTGCGCAAATTGTCGCTTTAGTGAAAAAAGCGATAGCAGATCTTTTTAGTTTTTATTTTTGAAGTTGAAATTACATCCAGGATTAATTTTAATCATAGCTATGATACCCCATTAATGAAAATTTATGATACCGTACTCAATCCGTAAGGATAAAATATAAATTCAGGCAAAAATCACGAAATTTATCAATAATAAGTTATAAAATAAGTGTTGAACAAGAAAACAGTAAAAAAATCTTTACAAATTTTTAATTATGTCAAACTTTATCACTTTCTGTAAATTTCAAACAGTATTAAAAACATTCAGCCCTTTTCAGTTCATGATAATGAAATTCGCTAAACTGATTGAAGTGTCAAATACTAGTAGCAAATTCACACCATCAAACTCCGGCTAACAATAGCCCGTTTGAAGATTACTTTTGCTTCGCACTCGTTTGCATACAAAAGTAAAGCACACGTTTGCTTTATGAAAAAAAAAACAAAGAACAGTCGTCGCCCTCCGCATCTTTTCGTATTAATTTAGAACGTTGTCAATTCCAGTGTCTTGGTTTTCAAATTCATAAATTCGTTGAATTTTATTATGGAGCCTTCAACTTCAGCGGCACTACTTAATTCAATGTCTGGTAAGTTGTCAATTCATGGTGTTATGCATGTATTTAAATATCCTCTTTCAACCAAAGAAACCAGATTAGGAAGCTAACATATATATGAATCAATGAAACATCGACAATCAGTAGAAGAAATGAAAATTGCAGCGAAAGACATTCTTCCTGCTAATAAGTATAATGAACTTCAAATTTTCTGGAAACAATTCAACACAAGATTCAAGCGATCACAGCGGAAGATGATGATGATGATGACTTTTTCAATTTGTAATTAGTTTGTATTACTTATGTTGTTTTAGTTTATTTAAAAAAAATATACACGCAAAACTTTTCCTTATCACTTTAGAAGCAATAGCGCAAAATTACCTTTTAGGTAACAAATCCATTACTTAAAAAGCAATAAAATTCTTCTCCAGTCAAGTAACAACACATACTGTCATATATTTAGCACGTGTTATGAGAGTACGGCTATCTAATAATGGTCGTTTCAACCACATGCAACGTTTTTTCTGTCGAAAAATGCTCCCTCTCCACCTCAAGTCAAAAAAAATCTCACACCGTCGCATAAGTTGCACATGTTACAAGTTTTTTCAATCTCCAATTCATCCGGTGGGCGTGTATTAGTTCACTCGTTGTATGCATACGGAGCAGCGAAAAAATATGACAAGAGCTGCCAAGCAACATTTTCCCCGTCATAGAGTATGCAAACGTTGATGATTCCAAAGATTTGAAATGCGCTTTAAAATGACATCACGATCTGTAAACTGCGTTAGAGAAAAACAAAAACATTCGCTTTCTTGCAAGCTATTTACAGCACATAATCAATGGTTCATGAAAACTCATTTGGACCTGTTTGAATATACAAAACTCGTGCCCATCCAGAACAATATTCGTAACTTCGGCAACTCTGGTCAGACAGTATTAAATATTTCCATTTCAAGTAAACACTGGGGGACGAAACGAAAGTGTTTCTAATTGGACATTTGAGGTTGACGGTTGAGATTCTGATTGTAAGTGGATGAAGGGAGACAAAAATGAGCCAGATCGTTGCATCAATACAAATGCAGCGAGTGAAGTCTTGCCAACACAAGCATTTCGGTGCTTGGCTGTATGTTCTCCTGCAGAAACACATACAAGCGTGTGGCCGTCATAATTTTTATTACTTTTTGTTTGTTACTTTTTGTGTATAATGCGCAGTCATAAGACACAAAAAGTAATAAAGAATTGCCCAAAAGTAATAAAATGTTCCTCGTTTGCGTTGGGTGTATATTTATATATATATTTAGGCAAAATTTGTTTAGTTCGAGGGGTCGTCTATGAAATACGTTATTTTCCAATGGGGAGGACGCCCGGTGGCACTACTTGTGGTCAAAGATCATATAATTCTATAAAAAGCGAAAAAAGTGTCAAAAAATATTAAAAATTGGATTTCGTGCTTTATGGACGGCCCCAAACAAAAAATGGATGCCAAATTCGTATTCAGCGCCCCAAAATTATGTAAATACCAAGTTTTTGTCGCATTTATCGACACTTTTTTTGCTTGGCCAGCCTTTGTATGAAGTCGCCCCACTGTGCGTAGGTTGCTATTGAATTTCATTGTAATCGGATTTTTGGTTTAGAGGTTATGTATCAAAATGTAAAAATCACGAAACATCAATATCTCAGAAACTACACGCCCGATTTTAACAAAACCGATGTCAAATGAACGGGCTATCTTCAGAACTTATTAATTTCATAAAGATTAAACATATGGTTCAAAAGTTATGTAAAGAAATATTTTTCAAAGGCTGTTTAAACTCACTCACTTTTCTCAGAGACGGCTGGACCGATTTTCACAAAATTAGTCTCGAATGAAAGGCCTAGTTGTCCCATATTGAATTTCATTGATATCGGTTTGTAACTTAGTCCGTTATTTATGAAAACGTCAAATCACGTTATAAAAGCAAAGCATATACCAAAGACTGCTTACTCAAAGACTCACTTACTTTTCTCAGAAATGGCTAGACCGGTTCTCACGAAATTAGTTGAAAATGAAAGGTCTAGTGGCCTCATAGCAACCTATTGAACTTCATTGTAATCGGATTTTTAGTTTAGGCACCGTGTATCAAATTGTGAATCACGAAATTTCATTATCTCAAAAACTAAACAATCAATTTAAACAAAACTGGTGCCAAATGACGGCATGTTTTGAAAATCCTCAACTAATGATTAAACATGTGGTTCAAAATTATGTATAAAAGATATGTATAAAAGAAGGAAATCACGTTTTGAAAAGTGACATATTCCAAAGACTGCTTAGGCTCACTCAATTTTTTCAGAATGGTTGGACCGATTTTCACTAAATCAGTCTCAAATAAAAGATCTAGTTGCGCAATGAAATCCTATTTAATTACACTGTTATCGGACTTTAACTTTGTCCGTTATGTATCAAATTGTAAAAATCACAAAACTTAATTAGGTACCACAGAAACTACACAACCGATCTGAACATAGTTGGATTCAATGTACCAAATAAACTTGTCTTTCAAACCGTCATAATGTTTAAGTATGTGGCTTAAAAGTTATGGAAAGAGAAGTGGCTCGGAGACTGTTTAAAACTATAGCAACGATCAAAATATGTGGCCTAAACATTTTCCAAATTTGATGTTGTACTATAACCAGATTAGGCAGAATTTGGCCATTTTAGGAGGTATTCCGGCAACCAGTGAGGTAGTCAGGGAGACTGCGAATTCAAGTCCCGTCTGGATGCGGTATGTTTTTCCAAATCTGTATCATATTTTCAGTTCACTTATTTTTCGATTTCCCGGCTGCACACACTGTCTGCCCTTAATGAACTTGAATGTTAACAGGTAAAAGCCGTTGTTAAAGATAGAAATTAATTCGAAAAAATTTAGCCCTACAGAGCATCTTCCGTTGTTGTGTTGCACTCGCAGACATGACTCAGACTCAGTATGGTTTATATAGGGTGTGGCAATGGTATCATGGTTTATATAGGGTGTGGCTAATATCATGTGTAAAATTGCTAGGATTTTATTTACGCTACCGTTGCTAAGAAGAGGCGCTACGTCATACCAATGTTTTGGTTTCGTTTTCTTGCAGTGTTCTAGTGTAATTCAATGGCATCGATTTAGGAATTCGGTTATAATTCTACGAAGACGTGAATAGATTAGAAAATGTTGAGGTGTGCAGTCTTCATTAGTGACTATCGTGCCGGAGAAATACTAGTTTGAGCTGCTTTATGAAGGAACGGATACGGTTATGTATAGTTCAAATTATTTCCAGCAGCAAGATTTGATCTATGTTGAAAATACTAGAAGTAAACATTGAAACAGGTACGTACCCACAAAATATAAAACAATACCGTCACGTTACAAAGGTCTAATTCTAACTGTTTAATCTTTTCTAGTACCGCTACCTGATGAACTCATCGAGCAACTCATTTAAATCAAAACACTGGTGAGAGATTAATTGAAACGCAAGAGGACAGTCCAGCATGAATTGTACAGGGAAAACAAATAACAGAATCGGATTCGGATTTCATAGTTTTCTGCCATTTCCAGTATTGTGATCCGTGGCTTATCGCAGAGCTCCCACCAGTTTTTACCAAACTAAAACCAATGAAAAACCCTCGGGGTATTAGTTCCTGACGAAACAGATCAGAAAGATAATGCTCGCAACGCAATCGTCACATCATTGACACACAAGAGATCATTCATGAGAAAAAATGCATTTTTTATCAGCAGAATAAAAATGATAAAATATCAATATTTTTTTATATCGTTTAAGACATTACATCCGGAATACTTTCGATTCTAAATTCATACAAAAAATTATTTCTGATTCTATTCAATTTTTAATTAGAATAGATTTTTTTCCAATTTTCGATTAATATTGAAATCATGAAGTAATGGGTGTTACAATCCAAATTGTATACCTATTGCATTTTGAGGGCCGTTCCATAACAACACTAAGACAATATTGAAATGATTTTACGATACTGTTATTTCAAAAATCTTTTCAAGTTTATTTTGAAAATGCTTTCGTATAAATTATAGATAAAATGAGCATGAATCATATGAATCTCCATAAGAGAATGTGAAATCATTCGCGTGACGTCACTACTATCAACACGAACGTTGTTGACTTTTTTCGTCCTTGCCAACACAATCTTACATATACTTCTTCCACACCCTATATAAACCATACTGACTCAGACTGGCTTTGGTCTCGATCACACAGGTCTATAAAAGTTATCAGCGTCGGCGAACTCTCCTGTGTGTGATGAGACATTCCTCTCAGTCGCATAAACAACGCCTGCAAAGCAGTGTGTGTAGTTAGGGGCGAGCAATAGAATAAATCGGCAGTGGATTTTTCGCGTGATGTATTTGAAACAGTAAAAAGTTCGAATGAGAAAGACTGGGTCTCACCCCTAGGTGGATTAATTTGGGTTTTTTTACGCGGGTTGCTTTTCCTAATTACTCAAAAACGGTACAAGATATCGACCTCATTTAAATCACCTTTTCCGTTTTAGGTCAAAGGGAATCATATATCCGTTTTCAAAAAAAATCACAATTTTTGGTGTAAATACTGAAAATTTTAAATGTTGAATTTCGGTTTCCAAGTTGACCACTATCATATTCAAAGGAGGTTTTTAACATTTTAGAACGGTTTTCTTCGTTATATTCGCAACTCGAAATTGTCTTTTTTTACGCGATCCCATACAAATTTGAAACGCATCCTTCGTGTAAAAACAAGACCTTACCGTGTATTTATCAAATACATTCTAACATTTGAATCAAAGAATATTCTGTTTCTTATTTGCGCAAAACTATTAACCTAAAGCTACCACGTAACTCAACGAACTTTTTTCAATGAACCTGGAAACTTTTTTGTCTCACTTCGACTTCAAGGGAAAAAAGCCCCTTAAAATACAGCAATTCATTCTGACCCGCGCGCGGATCGTTTCGTTTCGCCGGTAATCTCCAGCCCAGAAGACAAAATACTCACGATCATCTAGATTGCGTGAAGGCATGGCCGGGCGATAGCGTGAACATATAAAAACGACTAATTGCAGCCAAACTGGGTGAAGCAACAAATCTACAACTTTCAGCACAAATTAAATGTTTTTTCGCCCACTCACTCCGCCGGGTAACAACTTCAACTTGTCAGTCAGCGGTAATAAAAACGGGTCTTAATTGCAACGCGGGACAACCGCACCGCGGTATGGCTGTCAGACAAGTGCGAAGACAAGTGATTGTCACCTTTATTACAACGCTACAGGGCAGAAGGTAAACCGGACAGACGCTACGGTGTGAGTAAAAAAATACTTTTCGAGTTGAAAAATAGGTTTAGCGGGTAGAAACTGTTTCATGTTTCTGAATATTACTGACAGAGACCCTTTATCGCATTCTTCCGTTCATTGAACATTCCACCTAATAAAGCCATGCCAGCAGACGCACATTAACACCTCCTGTCGGAAATGTTCGTGCCTTGCAGCCTAAAAAACTTCGCAAACTCCTCCCCCTCATTCCCGTCGTTTCAATCCACCATTTGTTAGAAGTCGTTGAGTCGATTGCTTTTCACCCTATCAGTTAATACGAAACAATCCGGTCGATTCTTTGATTTAGATTCCCCGCCAGCCTGTGACGGGTAATTACACACAATCTTAATCGATTCTCATCACAATCAACTTTGTATTCATGAGCGGTTGTTAAGGATCTAATCTCGCTTCAATGGGGTCTGGAGGTTCTGCAAACTCGCCAGCGAGCACTGTGCTGCGTGTAGACCACAGTGTTAGAGTGAAAAAAAAAGCTCATTTCCAATTAATTTCGGTACGAACTGGTAGCCCCCGTCTCTAATAGCCACCGGCAGCACGGCGGCGACGGTCGAGTTTTCCCCATCACCGGCCTGGAGGCCTCAGGTGCGGAACGTGAGCCCCCGCGCCAGAGCCAAAAGTAGCGTACAATTCCAACGATCAGCTTATTGCTAATTCAATCAAGAACCAACGCCACCGGCTGGTTCAAAGTTTTGCTGCTGCTGCTGCTGCTGTTGTTGTTTGCCCTCAGACGGGCGTTATAGTAATCGTAGTAATAGTAATTATCATAAGAATTTATGATGACGATACGAGATGGTAAAGCGCAGGATTTTGAACTGCTCTAAAAAGATTTCACTCGCTCGGCGTCCGTTTTCTCCTTCTTGCTTCTTTTAACTAATACACATAATTAGGATGTATTCAATGTAGAGATGAGAAGATTAGATGTTCTATTTCAGGAAAAATATATAATCTAATTTTGCACCGTCAATTGAAACCTTGAAGGGTACATAAAACATGTATTTTGGGTGAATTGTGCAATGTTAGAGGTTATATCGTAAACTTATCGAGAGCAACTGAGTTTGTTTATTAAAGCCAGTCAATCTTAAAGCAGCGCAGAAAATTTTCCTCATATCATATAGCGTTCCGGTACATCGTATTTTAAATTGTTTGTTACATGTTACATTTAGTAAATATACTTGCTTCTCCTTAATCACTTTTGAAATTTAGAAAAGCGTGATAAATTTAGATGCTCTTAGTTTTATAGACAAACTTTGAAATGTGTTCTGTCACGAGAGCATCACCTAATCTTGTTGAAGGATTGTTTCATTTAGAACTTAGACGCATACAATTACCGATTTCTTCATGAGAAAATAACGTACAAAATTGGTAAAAATTTGTTTTGCCGGGTTTTTATCAAATTTCAAGGGGAAAATACAAGAAAAAATATTTGTCTGCTGTTCTGATGAATTCTCGAACTTTTCGTCGAATACCTCCCATCAATTCCTGTACAGTTGCAACATTCAACGAGGCGAAACTGTGGGCAAATTGGTGGCTTAATCCTTTTTCGATAACATCAATATTATTTTTCTTGTACAATTCCAATACATCCCGGGCGTAGTGGCAGCTAGTTAGATAGGGCCAGAACTTCACGAGGTCTTCGTGTGACAGGATGGACGGCAAAACTATGTCCTGAAGGCACTTCTCCTTATAAACTTGTCTATTCATGGTTGCTCCAGTGATGAAAAGTTCTGTTTTCTTTTCATAGCTACAGATGGCTTCCCAAATTATTAACTTGCCGGCGAATTTATCCGCGAAAACAAATTTGAACCTAACCTGGAGCATTCTGCTTACGGTTAACAAGATAAAATTTCCGACCCGGAATTTGTCCAAAGTCCATTTTGACGTATGTTTCATCGTCCATCAAAATACAGCCGTTGTACTCTGTTGGGACTTGCTCGTATAGATTCCTTGCTCGGGTTTTGGCAACCAGGTTCAGTTTTAGCGTCCTGTTGGGTCCTGTTTGCTGGCATGATACGACCGTAATCCTTCACGCCTACAGAGTCGACGATCTGCACTATGTGCTGCATTGAACCTTTTCGCTAAATGGCGGAGGGAGATCCCATGATTTTCCCTTACTGCCCAGATGACCTTCGCTCGTAGTTTCCGGTCCAATGTTTCACTTCTACGTTAGGTTTGTTTAGCGCGATTCGCCGTAAAAGTATCCCGATAATGTTTGAGCACGGTATTCACAGTCGTCACTCCTCCCATTGATCAGTTCAGTCTATCATTCCTGCTGTTGATCATGTTGGGTTTTCAACGTAGGTGTGCACAATTTTAGTCACTAAGTCAACCAACCTTCCAGATAAAAACGCTGCCATTAGTCTCTTGGTACGACAACTAGAGACGCTGTAGTGAATAAAAGAAAACGGCCGAATACTAAGTGGAACAAGCATTAGCTGTGATTTCTTTGCTCGAAAGTCTACTCTGAAACCAACTCGTTGTAGTTGTAGTAACTTCTCTATTTAGGAGAATTTACGGTGAAGCGTAGGGTGTATTATCGAATGCGCCAATAATATCGCGAAAGCAATCTCTTGTTACTTCAGTGTCTTCTCGACAGGTTTTCCGTTGATTTTCCAGGTTGGTCAGAGTGCTGGACATAGCTATTTTCTGCTTTCTCCATCACCTTGAGGAGTATAGATTTGAGGCTTATAGGTCTTAAGCTTTGAGGTAGTGTTTTTTTTCCTTTTTACCCATCTACGGTATGAAAATCACCTCGACTTTCCACTAACTGCATCAGCCACATCGTCGAAGAAACTACTTCTCCCTTGTACGCCCTCTACTAGAAAATCTATGTTTGGTTTAAGGTCCGCACCAGTTTCATGGAACTTGCGCCTCGAGCGTATACAGAAACGTTTCATTCGATTGGCCCTGAACGACTATCCTTGGCGTAATCCTACCAATTTGCCACCCTACCCATCGTTGCCGCCTGCTTGGACTTGACATTCTAGCACGCCGCCCGCAAATTACAGCAGGCTGTATGCATTGCCAAGATTTTGAATGCTGACCTAGATTCCACGAAGTTGCTGTCGTTGATGAATTTTCGTGCATCTCAACGTATGCCGAGGCCCTTCTCGATGCTTTTGAACCAATTCTATCGTACGAACTTTAATTATGAACCTGTTGCTTTTTGTGTGAGAACATTCACGAGTGTCGATGATCATTTTGAATTTGGCTTGTGCATACGAACTTTCAATGTTTCCCTAGGTGTGACGGTAAGGCTGCCCTCTGAACCTTAACCTCTGCTTTAGACCGTTTTTTTTCTTCCCTGTAGGGCCGAAACACAACTGCGTCCATTAGTAAGGACTATTGTTGTATGACCCATGTTTGATTTGGTATTAGTCGATTATCCTATCACAACTAAGGTGTGATGGACACTGGTTGACATAATACCCGATCCCAGTTAGGGTCGACTCGTTTTATGAAGTCTATTACCTTACCAGGATCACAATGCTAAATTTCATGGGGCTCTAGTAGCCCTTTTCCAAATATTGACAACCTTTGATTAAACAAGGCTCCACAGTTGCAGAGTATATGTTCAGCAGTTTCGGTTTCAAATTGGCAAAAACGACATTCTGTAGATCGAGTTTCTCCAATTTTGTTAAGGTGATACCTACTCGGGCAGTGACCGGTCAACAGACCCGAAGATCTTTTTTATTCAGATTTAGTAAGATCCGAGCTTTCACAGCACTCGGAGTGATAAATCTTCTAGCTTGTCTGGATGTATCCGTGGCGTTCCAGCTTGATTCTACCGTGGACATTTCCCAAGTTCTAAATTCAGTCCTCAGAGCGCATTCTGAGACTCCACAGAAAGGTTCCGGACCAATAAAATTTGATGCTGAGCCTTCTCTTGCTAGGCTGTCGGCTTTTTCATTTCCTTCAATGCCGCAATGGCCAGCCCAGACAACCAATTTACGCGTATAATGCAAACAGTCATCGCATTGTACGTGTATTTATACGTGATAGTTACATCGCACATGATGCTGCTAATGTTGCTTATACGCGCAAAAGTGGAGGCGATATGCGTGCATTTCCAAAATATCAAAAAACTTTTACGATGAAAAAAGTTCATATATGCGACTTAAACTGTTATAGCTTAATAACTTATACGAGCTGTTTCACTATTTAATGCCACTCTACAACTTCATATTTGCGATTTGAAACGAAAATATAAGCGATATATGAATATACACTGCGGATTCTTTTATTACTGAATGCGACTTCACAAGTCAACATTAGCAAAACATTAGCAAATTATTTCAGATATTTATGCGATGTTCTCCATGCATTCCTACGTATTAGTTTATTATAACATGCGACTAAATAATCTTTTAATAAAAAAGAAATACAGCGAACAGTAGCAATTATTATTCATTATTTATCTCTTGCTATTCATATTACAAGAAATAGCAAATTACAAATGTCAGTGTTTAATTTTTACCATTCTTTTCTTTTTCCCTTGGGCACACACTGTAATATTTGGGTTTCCATCCGGACTCGAACCTAGAGCTCTTAGATTGTCAGGCAGCATTCTTTCCACTCCCCCGTGGTCTCGCCGTCGGAAATCTCTGAGTTTTGGTAATAACTTCATAGTTTCATCGTATAAATGTCCAAAAGACATTGTAAAACATGAATCTAATTAGATCTCGTATTGCGAGTTAGTTTGTGAATTTTCGCGAGAACGTTCGTTGTTTACATTTCGGTTGAACTGTAATGGCCGCTCGATGAGCTGTGTCATTTGTTTATACAAAATTGAGTGATTTTACCGCCTTCAACAACAATTAAAGACAAGTTTCCAACAAAGATATTATGCTAAGTATTGCATCATTGATCCGAGTTGTCCGCAGACGTTTTCTGTGTATAATTTTTTAGGGAACAGCAGCTGCGGGAAGGAACTAAATTTATATGTGATACGCTGTAATGCGGAAGGTTTTGGATTTTCGCGCATATTCGCGCATAACTCAACACCAACAACGTAATTCGCGATGTTGGTTTTGTTGTTGAAACGTGTAAACGGCATTTGAAAATCTAACTTTCACTGGATAGATCTAGTGGGCTGAGTGTAAAAGTTGCCAACGTGATGCTTGCGAGATACACAAAACAAACACACAAAAATACTTCTGAAAGTTGCTGTCGTGTTCGCAAGTTTTGTAACAGCAACTTTTGCTCTAAACAACGTCTACCATGGAAGGTAATAGTGTTTTAGGTGGGCATCAAAGCGGCATATGGAAAAAAGTGATAAGGAATGGAAGTTTTTATAAGAAAAAGAAAATAGTTCTTTCAACTCAATAAGTGCTAGTACTCTGTCCACGCCCTGGGCTCGGCAAGATACCAGAGCTTTATCAACATCTAACAAGTCGAGGCTGACATCATATATCACCACCGATCAACCTATTTATTATATTTTTTTTTCTTCATATATGAGCTATTTATTATATTGGTGAATCAGAAAAGGTATATATGCCGCATAAATATGAAAAAACACAACCCGAAATAACACTACCGGAAATTTCAAAACCAAAACAGTGTATGTACGAGTTTCGAAATGAGTTTAAAAGTTGGGCCACAGCTCATCAAATAAAGCACGACGCACTAAATCCACTCTTTCCCATTTTAAAATGCTATATTCCTGTTAATGTTTTACCCAAAAACTCGATGACGCTCGTAGGAACACCAAATAAAATTGAAATATCGAAGGATGAACGTATCGGTGGTGAATATTGGCATTACGGTCTGCAAAAAGTTTTGCAAGATGATCTATCGAGCTGCCCAGGAACTCCGGTTGAACTCTCCTTAAACATTAATATTGACTGAATTTGATACTACATTTATCATGTTGTTATCAAATTGCATGCATTAGACCATATACGTTGCTGTTTCATTCTTGAAACATGTGTCGAAACAACGAAGATGTTGCAGTTAGCTCCACCTCCTGCGCTTTTTTTGTCATTGTATAATAAACTGAAATGTAGCTGCAACTTAGTTTCGCATAAGAATTTGTTGCTGTGATGCACAAAGTTCATAATTAGAAACATGTTTTGCTGCTTGGGCAGTGTGTGGATTTACTGTGAGTTTAACCAAGCATTGGAAAAGTTAATTGGTTTTTGAATCCGGGTTTATTACCTATTTGTCGCAAAGATTCCGCAAAACAACGTTATATTTGATTAAACATTCACATTGGTCATACAAGGTAATGATCTATCGTAGTATCTTGTGCGATGTAAGCTGTGCAAACATCAGCGGCATCTAGTTATCATAAATTCAGTTGTTTACAGTATTACAAAATGATGCCTTTTGCGACTAAACATGAGACTTTTAACTTTCGCGTATATTCATCACTTTGTGGAATTAATAAAAGTTTGAATAGACATGATATGAGTTTATCTGTATTGCTGTGCGAGAATGTTACACTCATCGCAAGAAGTTCGCTAAACAACACCATATACGATGAAACACTTGCGTTGTTCATACAGCTATACGATAGTGATGTACCATAGAACTTTACACGAGGTAATTCGTGCAATCTTATGCGATTTTTCTAGATGTTTTCATGAATTTAGTCATTAACGGTGATACAAAATGATAGAACAGAGGAGAGACTGATGGGCCTAAAGGCTTTGGGAGTCGTTTTGTCTCTTTTCCCCACTTTAGGAATAAAGACAACTCGAACCTTTCTCCAGGCTTTTGGTATGTAACTCATGGTAACACTGGCTCTGAAGAGCTCAGTTAACTGGGGAATAAGAGCTTCTTTTCCCTGTTGGAGTAGTGCTGGGAAGATCTCATCTTTTCCAGCAGATTTGTAAGGTTTAAAAGAATTCAATGCCCTTTCAACCCTACCAGGCGTGAAGATTTCACAGGCTTTAAGAGAGACTTCATTAAACTATTCTTTGCTATGGAATTAAGTTCCACTTTTTGCCTAATTGGACCACTGTGCGTTGGTGGTAGCGAGTTGTTGAATGATGAAAGTGCTATATGAACTTGAAAGGCCAGATCTTGTTGGAAGCTTTGACATAGCTCAACTTAAATCCGGCCAACGTTGTGGCGGTAGAAATGTTGTAGAGGTGATCAACGACGTGACTATTAGTTGCCACATCGCGGGTGGACTCGCCAGGTGGGAAACCTGGGGAGACTGAAACTGGTGGACTGACGCGATAGTGGACCACCGTGGTGCGTGCCGCTAAAAAGGTGCGGAGCAGGGAGGGGGTGGTACCGTCATACTTAAGACGGATAGGTCTAAGTACTCGGAAGTCTTGAAGAAAGTTCAAGGATCTGCGGGCTGACGTGCGGAGTATCCACCGATCTCACACTGGCGAGATGATACTTGAATAAGGGAGCTACTTACGAGAGGGTACACGCAAAACTTTTCCTTATTACTTTAGAAGCAGTAGCGCAAAATTGCCTTTTGGGTAACGAACCTATTACTTTAAAGGCAATAAAATTCTTCCCCAGTCAAGTAACAACACATACTGCCATATATTTAGCACGTGTTACGGGAGTACGACTATCTAATAATGGTCGTTTCAACCACATGCAAGATTTTTTCTGTCGAAAACTGCTCCCTTTCCATCTCAAGCAAAAAAAAATCACACACCGTCGCATATGTTGCACATGTTACAAGTTTCTTCAATCTCCAATTCATCCGGTGTGCGTGTATTAGTTCGCATACGGAGTAGAGAAAAAATATGACAAGAGCTGCCAAGCAGCATTTTCCCCGTCATAGAGTATGCAAACGTTGATGATTTCAAAGACTTGAAATGCGTCTTGAAATGACATCACGATCTGTAAACTGCGTTAGAGAAAAACAAAAACATTCGCTTTCCTGCAAGATATCTGAAACACATACTCATTGGTTCATGGAAACTCATTTGCACCTGTTTGAAAATACAATACTCGTGCCTAACCAGACAATATTCGCAACTTCGGCAACTCTGGTCAGACAGTATTACATATTTCCATTTCAAGTAAACACTGGGGGACAAAACGAAAGTGTTTCTAATTAGACATTTGAGGTTGAGATTCTGATTATGTGTGGATGAAGGGGACAAAAATGAACCTAATCGTTGCATCAATACAAATGCAGCGAGTGAAGTCTTGCTAACACATGCATTGCGGTGCTCGGCTGTATGTTCTCCTGCAGAAACACATACAAGCGTGTGGCCGTCATATTTTTTATTACTTTTTGTTTGTTACTCTTTGTGTATAATGCGCAGTCATAAGACACAATAAGTAATAAAAAATTGCCCAAAAGTAATAAAATGTTCCCCGTTTGCGTTGGGTGTAGCTGAGAAGGTCCTGAGGAATAATGTGCAAGTTCGGACATCACCGAGTCGTGCGACATTGCACAAGCCTTCAAAGTGAAATGCGGGGTGGAGGAGGCTACTGAATAAATCCGCCTCCGAAAAGGGCCAGCGGGAACCGACTAGCATCGGCGGATGCTAACCTGGCACTAAAGGAAGGTAAACTGAAGGTCGGCTGGTCTGTATACCCTCTTAGCATACTGCAGCAACCGGACATTTGCTTTCGGTGCTTCGAGGGAGGACATAAAGGGCCCGATAGGAGCCAGTTATGCAGGCGATGTGGTGGTGTAGGCTATAAAAAGCGAAGGACTGCGGTGAGTTCTCCAAGTGTATAATATGTTCCAAGAGGCTTTAGGTGCCCAACCGGTAAGCCGGCTACGAAACCGCGGGCGTATGGGTGACGCAATTGAACCTGAACCATTGCTTTACGGCCCAACAGCTGCTACACCAAGCAGCCACTGAGTCGTTGTCGGACATCGCCATCGTGTCGGACCCCTACCGCACCCCTTGAAACGGTAACTGGGTTGTGGATAAGTCTAGTATGGTGATCATATGGACGACGAGTAAGTTCCCGGCTCAGGAGGTTGTTTCAACTTCAGAAGAAGGGTACGTAGTTGCCATGGTGAACGGAAGTATAACACTCCGTTGCAATTGCTATCCTCCGTCACGTTCGTCTACCGCAGTGGTACTCAACTTGAGGTACGCGTACCCACAGGGGTAAAAGCAAAGCCTTGGTGCTACATTCTGATTCGGAACTCGACCTTCTGTTTATTATACACAGACTTCGCAGCCAACTGTTAAAGCTAAACTGTTAAAGCGCTACGATCCTACTGACACTAAAAGTCTCTCCCAAGCCGAGACTCGAACCTACGACGACTGGCTTGTTAGGCCAGCGAACAACCTTTGAAACATGACTGTAGCAATTAATTTGAAACCTGAACTAGACTACTACAACACAGCCTACCACTAATCTCTCACACTCTGCGAGAACATTCCAAACCATCCATCCAGATGATCGACCTGTTATCCATGGTGCTAACGGGCCTAGCGCCGTTGGTGGTGGCGAGAGACCTCAACGCTTGGACCCAAGCCCAACAAACCAGAGGGGTCAGCTTTGTTAAAGCTCAACCTAGATCTGGCCAACGTTGGAAACAAATGTACATACAGCAGAAATGGTGCGGAGTCGATCATCGACGCGACATTCTCCAGCGCAGGACTGACAAAGAACTGGATGGTTGTCGGTGGCAGTTGGCCACCATGCCTAGGACTCGCCAGCCTAGGAATTTGGAGCCACCGGTTCGCTGGTGGACTGACGCGATAGCCGACCGCCGCAGTCCTTGACTCCGTGCAAGACAGAGGATGCAGCGTAAGCGAAACGAAGATCAGAGAACAGAGTGCCGTGCAGCATTCGATGCTACAAGATTGATACTAAAGAGTACGATAAAGGCAAGCAAGAGGACCTGTTTCGATAGGCTATGCGTGAGTGCCAATACGAACCCGTGGGGTAACGCGTACAGGATCGTAATGACTAGGAACGAAGGCGCGCTGGCGCCTGCAGAGCGATGATCAGCGATGCTGGAGCGTATCATCAGGAGACTCTTTCTACGCCACGACCCCAGTCCTTGGCCTCCGGCAGTCGAGTCTCACGTTCGACGTTCCAGTATCTCAGATACAGACCAGGGATGGTCAGCCAATCTGCCGAACATCCAAAGCCCTGTCGAGATCAAGGGAGGGATAAGGGTTACGAATGAGGAACTCATCGTGATCGCCAACTCCCTAAAGGTGAGCAGAGTACCTGGACCGAATGGAATCCTCAACCTGGCAATCAGACTGGGAATAAATACGGCCCCCGTACTGTCGATCCAGGATGTCCAGCTGACGGCCGCGTACTGTATACGCAAGGTCGAAGACTGGATGCACTCCAGAAGACTGGAGTTAGCGCACTATGAGACGAAGGTCATGGTTGTGAATAACCACAAATCAGTGCTGCAGGCGGTGGTCAGAGTGGGAGACTGCACTGGGCAGTCCTAGAGTTGCAAAGTAGGCGACAGGTTGACCACCGCCAGTGTTAGCTAACTGCCAGTCTCAAGGTTAGTTAGCTAATTAGCTAAGAGACTTGATAGAGCCAAGAGGTTGCACAGAGCATAAAAGCCGCTCGCTGAAGCAATACCTAGCGGTCGTTCCGGGGAGTATTATGAGCTGGAGACTGGAGTTTTTTTAGTGGGTCAAACCCCACACTACCTGTGGTTGGTCTCTCGGGTGTTTGGCAGCAAATTTTCCCTCTACCTGAAATAAAAAAGGGTTAGAGTAGCACGTATCAGCTTTACCAGTTTTGTTTGAAAGCCATGTTTAAGCTGCGTGTTGCGTTTCACTGAGTCCTACGCCGCGTTGTTGTCTATAAACAGATGATGTGTCTGCAAATCCGTTTTAGATCGTCCTGCTCGAAACCATACCCACCAACAAAGGCTCTCTGCAACGGCAATGGAACAGGATGCGAGAGAGAATGTTGTGTGCGGAATTGAGAAGGGTTATGTCTCCATGATTACTATAGTCGAGTCTCTGTCCCTTTATATAGATAGGCCATATGAGTTCTTCCAACTAGTTCGTAGGTAGTTTTTCCTCAAGCTACACTCAGGATAATCTGGTGGATTCCATTATATAGCCGCTCGCTTCCGACTTTGATGAGTTCGATCGATAAGCCGTCCTTCCCTCACTCCGCAAGTTTTTTTACCTCGTTCAAGATCCCCAATTTCTCTCTTGTTCCCCACGATGACTCTTCTACGTTCAGTTGAACAGCGTTTAACAGTACTTCAAAGTGTAAATAAACTGTAATATTGAGTTAATTTGTGTAACTAATGACTTTTTTCTGTTTACAGTGTATTTGGTTACGTTGATTTCCAAGTGCTGCATTAGAACATTGAAATTATTATTTCATTGTAAATTTGTAGAAATGTATGCCAAAGACGGTAGCACTAGTTTGCTGCTTGCCCAGAAAACACCAAAGTAAGTTTTCAAGGTGGCAGGATGTCATTTGGCAATAGTTCAAAAAGTTACTGTAGGGTGGTTCTTAGTCGCGGAACCCACTAAGCATGATCAAATCGGTCCATGCTCCGTAGCCCGGTATGAATTCCAGCAGGAAATATATGCAAACAATCATTAATCATTTAGAATAAACCGCAATAATTAGACGTGATAGTTGATAATGTACGCGTGTTATGACACCAATTGGTTTTAGTATGTGTATATATTTATTTATAAATATTTATTATCTCCATTCACTCAGAGTCTGGCCGCATCGAAGATGCACTCGTTACCTTCTAACCTCACTCCACCTCGCGTCTCCAGAGACAGCAGTTGGGAGTTAATCAAAAGTATTCATAAACAACGAGACATTGCTATTGTGGGAAATCAGTATGATTTTGAATCCATCAGTTAGCTGGAAAGCGAGAGAGATGGTAGTATTCTCGTAACGTCAAGACGAGTGGAATGAATGCCATGCAAAAGTAGGTGGGTGAGTGATTGGATACCCAAAAATGGATGAAGCACCAGGTAGCACTCGGGTAAGATAAGGACTCGAAGAAAGGAAGAAATTTGTCGTCGTTGAGTTTAATAAGCTGGGATAGCTTCGAGGCCATGTCGTTTATGGTATACATATTACTGTCGTGCTGTGATTCTAATTCGGAGGTTTGCTTGTGCCTACGAGAACACTCAGCTGACACATGGCGGGGTAGATAGATTTGCGAAACACATCGAAAGGATGCGGTTTCGGAAATTGAAAATGAGTTTTCGGTTCGGTTGATATGCTGGTTCTGTTGACTGTTTGAAATAGAATTTTATAATGAATTGCGAGTAATGTTTACTTTATCGTTTGATGAGCTGAACTGGTGTTGACATTGAAGAAAACTAAGTAATTGGTAAAGAAGAATCGAGAAGTATTTTTTTTGGGGTAGATTTTCGATGTTTTTCAAAAACAATTCAAACGTTTCCATATGAAAGAAGAAAGAATGTGATACTGAAACAGAACGTTTACAGCGTTTATGGTTTATAGTAAAAAATCGAATTGGATAGTTTTATTACCACACGGTAATAAAAGTTCTAGAAGAGGGCTTCGATTCTGGAAAGAGTTCCTAAATGTAAATCATAGCGCATCGTTCCGATGCAGGAGCAATAGGTCGTGGATACAGGTTTTCGATATGGTTGTGCTGTAAACAATAAAATATGAAGATTGGAGTCAAAACGTTTATGGATAGCGGCGGAGAAATTGATTTTTTCTTTGATTTGTTACTGTTGTGATCTTTTGATTTTGCCTTTTATTCTAATAGACGGAGTGTTATTTACCATCCGGTTCAGTATGTCAATCTGTTTGGACGTGTTCAACGTATGTTTTACTAAATCATTTCTTACCGAATGAAAATCTAGGTTAAAAACCATTTATGAGACTTTTTTTTCTCATATCATTTATTTGACACGGCACAAATACAATTTAATGTTTAACGGCGCCAATTATATCTGAAGACTTAAAATCTTCAAGCAATTTTTTTATCCTCGCTGCCGACTACGAGCTGAAATTAAGTCTATCTTAAAACTAGGATGTATTTTTGAATCACTGTTTTGTAGTTTGATGGTCGTCTGATGCTCTTCGAATGGCCATGAATATGCAGCATGTATGGATTTGTTCTGCTGAGCCACGATGTCATGAGCTGGAAGAGGGGCTTGTAGTTCTCGGGTCCTGAAGGTATTGTGCGGGGGCTAGTTGCTGGTTATGGTTCGTTGTTGTTGTTCGCTGGTGTTCAAGTGGCCTATGGTATGTACCGCTGAGCCAAGATATCACTGAAAGCCTCGGGTTCTCAGGTCCTGGTGAATTCGTGTGGGGTGCAGTTGTTGATTCCAAAACCTCTGCTTAAGGTTCAAACGTGTTCTTGTCGTTTTGTTGGGTGTAGATGGAGGGGAACGGGACTAGACTGGGGCATGGATGGATTTTAGGAAAATGTATATGAGGGTCATGTAGGGTATGTCACGGCTCGCCAAGACATCACGAACAGGAACAGCTGGCTGTCTACCTCCGGCCTGAAGGGAAGCTACTAATTTAGACCTGGCGTCACGGTGGACAGGGCATGACCAAACAACGTGCTCTTTGTCGTGATAACCTTCACCACAGGCACAGATACCGCTTTCTCCGAGCCCAATACGACGGAGATGCGCATCAAATCTATAGTGATTGGACATAAGCCGAGACATCACGCAAATGAAATCTCGACCTACATCCAACCCCTTGAACCACGGATTCGTCGATACCTTGGGTATAATGGAATGTAACCACCTTCCCAGTTCCCCTCTGGTCCAAGAATTTTGCCAACTGATGATCGTATTCTGACGTACAAATGCAAAAAATTCATTAAAAGCAATTGGTCTTTCATAAATTTCACCGTTTGTAGCGTCCATCTTAGCCAAAGAGTCCGCTTTCTCATTGCCCGGTATCGAGCAGTGAGAAAGGACCCACACTAAGGTAATCTGAAAAGATTTTTCGGATCAAGCACTCAGATATTCCCGTATTTTCCCCAGGAAATACGGAGAGTGCTTAACATCTTTCATCGATCGGAGAGCCTCAATGGAACTGAGACTATCCGTAAAGATGAAATAATGGTCCGTGGGCATTTTTTCGATGATCCCTAGGGTGTGCTGAATTGCAGCCAATTCTGCGACGTAAACAGAAGCAGGATTATCGAGCTTATGGGAGACGGTTAAATTGTTATTGAAGATACCGAAGCCAGTGGACCCATCGATAAGTGATCCGTCAGTGTAGAACATATTGTCGCAGTTGATGTTTCGATATTTATTGGAAAAAAATTTGGGGATCTGCATATATATGAGCCTTATATTAGTTTTTCTACCTCAACATTTTAACGAACTGTCTAAGAGTCCTCTGATAATGCAAGTACCGTAGCATTGTAAGATATCCTATTATAGTCATTATCACAAAATCTCCTTAGTTTGCTACTAAAAGGTATCGGTTTTGTCTTGCAGCCAGAAATCGATAAAAGTCTTGTTAAAATTTCGTTTCAAGGTCCGTGCCCCTCTGTGAGGCAGTAATTGGAGCCGTAAGGCTCTTAAAGGCTGGGACACTTATTCTGTCGCAGCAAATCATACGGAATAAAATAATTTCGACAAGTTCGATTGGTATTGATACCGCCAGACGTAAACGGTATTCATAACTTAATGAGATTACTGTCAAAAGCACCATTGCCACGGTTCAAAATAAACACCTGTATTATCGTTCTTCTGGAGTGTTTCACTGAATGATATTCCCAGTTGTACTCAGATTCAAAAGTCAATATTCAAATGATTCATTTAATCCTATTAGACAATTTTATTGACAATTTTTATGGTTCTCACTCGACTACAGCGCCGATACGCTTCCTTTAAGTATTATTCGTGCTCTCGTGGCTATATTGTTTTTTTTCAAGCATACCCACTTGCATTTCAATTGTCCATTTATTGTCCAATCGACGCAACAACAACAACAACAACAACAACAACAATCATTTGATCAACGCTGCTAGCTGCTGGAGCTGATGATGATAATCAACAGGAAAGGATGACCATAAACGTGGAAGAAATTTATTAATCACACCAAATGCTCACTCAATGCTTCATCGTAAAAAAAATCGAATTCGAGCAAGCGTGTTTTATTCACAGAGCGTTATTTATGAAGGCCGATTATGATCGCGTTTCCCCTCCCGCGTTCGTTCAAGTGTGAGACGGTGATTGGCGGCGCTAGTGTGTGCCGCAGCCGCGGTGGTATCGGCATTTGGCTACTCGTGTGTGTAGTACCTATAAGCCTTTTTGCCCACACCCAACTACCGTGCGGCAGTCACTTTTTTATGAACCGCGTATTAAGTCGCTATTTCATATTTATGTTACAATGCATTTTTTTTATGCGATCGATTGAATGTGGCGGTACGTGCCCGAGAGAACCTGTTTCGGCTTATATGACTAAATGTTTGGCACGCCTTCCAGTTCATCAGTCAATCTTACTCAGGCACTGGCGTTGATTGATTTTTACAACTGGAACAGTTTGAAGCTGCTGATTTATGGGCGCGGCATATTGGTTGTTGGAATTGATTGATTAACTGCCGGAGGTCTTAAAGTGTGTCTTCATCGACTAGCGAATAGTGTGCCATAGATCGATTTTTTGGAAGGATTTAAAAAATGTAATTTTATTTCACGTTTTGAAGTAGAACTATGTCTCACAGAAAGTACAGGTACATACATACGTTCATGCAGCAAACGATTGGAAAATTATCTACGCAGCCACCCAAATGCAGAAAATTGAAATTTGATTATGCGAGCAATTGCATTATTAAAAATTGTCAAGCCTTGTTTAAACGCAGATTTCGGTTTCTGATAGTTCGCTCAATGCTTGCTCTCCTTAACACGGTCGACAGAACATTAGACTTAGTTAACCGGCAATGTACTCTATAACTCTATAATAACCTGCTTTTGCTCAAACAA
Source organism: Wyeomyia smithii (assembly GCF_029784165.1). Classification (NCBI taxonomy): domain Eukaryota; kingdom Metazoa; phylum Arthropoda; class Insecta; order Diptera; family Culicidae; genus Wyeomyia; species Wyeomyia smithii. The sequence goes on from NC_073696.1 coordinate 206,619,970, forward strand.
ATCATTTCACTACTGGATGGTGTGCCCGTCGAAGCAGCAGCGGCATTTTTGTCTTGTTTTGGTAACGATACAATCCTGGCAATCAAAATCCGTCGGCCTAATTTTCAATGTAAAACAGCTCTTACTGTGTTGCCAGAGTGCCTGAGTCAGAGTAGTGCAGAGTTGCGGTAAGCATCGTGCGAGGAATCATTTCTGCGATACGGGCAGAATCTGTGCAAATCGCATATGGAATCTAAATGTAGGAATCTTCAAGAATCTAAATGTAGAAATCCTTGAGTTTTTTTTTGCGATACGGACGGAATATTTTTACGCGGTTTGCTTGCCAGGCGGTTTTTACGCGGTGTTTTGTAAGAACTCGACTTTTTTACGCAGATTTTTGCATCAATCATGTTGCTCATGCAGAGTTTTGAATTACCGCAGTTTTTTAATGCGGATTTTTGAATTATGCTGTTTCATTTTACGCGCATTTTGAATCAAGGCGTTTTTTACACGGAATTTTGAATTACCGATTTTTTTACGCGGGTTTTTATGAGGTACATTTCTCCCCATAAAAAAACCTAACTGTATAACATAACACTGAGCAATACGTATCGTAATGTGTCTATCTCTTTTCCAGGTGAAGTTGAAGAATGTAACCAACATCATAACGAATATTATACACATTGCGAGATCAAATTGTGCACCTGAGAAGACGTTGGATCTAATTGAGGAAATAAAGATTTCAACTTGATGATTATCTTATTAAAGTGCTCTACTTGCCAAGTCTGGAAGTTGACAAAACCTATGTTTGGAAGTAATATTGACCAAACACTCGTGTAACTGATGAAAAATAAATGAAAATTTTCATTAAAAAAATCCATTTCAGCCAAACTAGATTCACCATTATTTTTATTTAGCTTTCTCTGATCTGAATCTGACATGATATAATTTGAAAAAGCCTGAAAATCAAACATATATATCAAAGACCGTTTAGCGCGGACCCAAAAAATGAAATTCTTGTATCTCTGCAATTTCCATCCGATTTCGATAGTTAGCACCAGAAGATTCAGTGATCTATCTACTTTCAAATTAGTGTCAGTCTTACATTACCGGGAAATTGGTTTTCAATAACTATTGGTTCAAAGTACAATTACTTTCAAAGGCTATTATAATTTTGGCTATTTTGATGGTATTCCCCTTAAAAATGTGTCTTCCGGAATTGATTTCACTGGGGCTTATAGTGGCCATAAAAACAATAGAATAAAACAAGGTCAAATACTTACTTTACTTTTTTGGCTAACGGACCGTTCACCGGTCTAGGGCCGAACGAATTAGAGATGTCCAGCTTCTTCTGTCTTGGGCAGCCGTTCTCCAGTCTCCCCGTACACCAGCAGATCGTGCATCTTCTTCCACCGCGCACATCCACCGCGTGCGAGGCCTACCACGGAGTCGACGGCCTCTTCCTGGTTCTCTACTGAAGATAGTTTTGGCGGCTCTCTCGTCAGGCATCCTGGCTACGTGTCCAGCCCACTGAAGCCTGCCCCGCTGTATTACCCTCACTATATCAGCATGTTTGTATACCTGGTACAACTCGTGATTCATGCGTCTGCGCCACACTCCACCTTCCAATTTACCGCCAAGTATCGATCGCAGAACTTTACGCTCAAAAACTCCGAGCACTCGTCGAACAGCTTCCTTCAGCGTCTATGCTTCTTGTCCGTAAAGGGCCACCGGAAGTATCAGCGTCCTATACAGCGCTAGTTTTGTGCGAGTTTGCAAACTACGGGACCTTAGCTGGTTACGCAGTCCCTAGAAAGCCCTGTTCGCAGCTGCAACTCGTCGTTTCACTTCACGGTTCATATCGTTGTCACATGTCACAAGCGTACGAAGATAAACGAATTCGTCAACCACTTCAAACAAGGTCAAATACCATCCAATATTACGTATTTGGCCATTTTAGGTTGTTTATGCAAACCGAAAATCGTAATCTTGGAATTCAAATTGTCGTCAGAGATCGTTTTTCGGTCTTTGGACGTCTTCCCGGTTCCGAAAATACCTTTCTTATGTGGTATTTGATCTCGTTTTATTTAATTGTTTTCATCACAAGCCCAAGTGGAATCTGTCCCGAAAGGACCATTTCTTCCCTCGAAACTAATACACCCAAAACAGTAGAAATGGCTGTGAAAGTAATTTTCGAAAATTTGAATCAATTATTGTGAGATTCTTTTTAAATACTCATAAAATTCCTCAATTTTGGAACATATCCTCGGAAAACCAAATTCCCGAGAGAGAGAGAATCCTTTCGGGGCACCGCTAACGCTTATTTGAAAGTAGATCATTTACTTAATCTTTTGGTGTTGAAACTATCGAAATCGAATAAAAATTGCAAGATGCAAGAATTTTATTGGTATGATTTTGTATCCGAAGAATTATCATAACACGATACTCATTCAAGAATCCTAGTTCCATAGGCAGGGCATTCCTGAGGATTCTTTTTTCAGGATTCCTTTCACGGACACCCACGATTCCAATGCGAGGAATCCTAGGGAATCTATGCGAAACCTGTGTGTTCGTTCGGTTGACGTCCCGGGTAGAATTAATTCATATATATCCGGTCGAACACATACCATTCGCATAGCATCCCTAGTATTCCTCACATCGGAATCGAGGGCGTCATTTTTAAGGTATCCTGGAAAAGGAATCCCCAGGAATGCCCAGTATATGAGATTAGGATTCTTGAATGAGAATCGTTTTACGAGAAGCCTTCGGATTCCAATGTGGAATCCTACAGAATCCGATGAATTCTCATTACACATTCTTATTCAATAATCCTAGTCCCATAGACAAGAAATTCCTGAGGATTCTTTTTTCAGGATTCCTTTCCACGGACGCTGACGATTCCAATGTGATCCTAGGGAATCTATGCGAATCGTTTGTGTTCGTCCGGGTGAGCAAAAATTGTCCTATTTAGGACAAAACAAACAAGGGATTAATAATTTAATATTTTCTCAAGAGGTTTTGTTCTAGAATTTGAAGTGAAACTACAAAACGGGTGTGACCTCTTACGAGCTCTTATGGAACCGCCGAGCAATGTATATTCAGTACACTAAGCTAGATTTTTTTCATAACACTTCCATATCCATCTCAAAATTTAAATTACTGCTCAATTATTTATCTCACGGCGCCCCCATATTAATCACACTGTTAATCATTAATGAATCATATTAACATAAATGAACGTAGCCGCAGACCGTCGTAGTGGTATTACTATGTATCCGCTGTATTTTTTTACGTGCAAAAGTGGTAACCTGGGTAATCCCTACAGTGCTGTCGATTGAGGTCAATTATGATGGAATAATTCAAAATTTTCAGTATGATTTTTTCGTATTAACAAAAACTGAATTGATAACCTTTGATTTCCTTCAACGCAGTGATAACAGATGAAAATATATACAATTGACATTAAGGACTTGTGAAAAATCATCTCATATATTTCTGCTAATTCAAGCTTGTTTTAGGGAATTTGAGGTGAACATTTCAAAGATTAGAGCATTCTTAGTGTAGTGAGTGATTTCGTTTAGTGATTAAAATTAATTAGTAAAAAGTAAAGAGTTAAAAGTAAAGAGTAAAAAGGAAAGAGTAAAAAATAAAGAGTAAAAATTAAAGAGTAAAAAGTAAAGAGTAAAAAGTAAAGAGTAAAAAGTAAAGAGTAAAGAGTAAAGAGTAAAGAGTAAAGAGTAAAGAGTAAAGAGTAAAGAGTAAAGAGTAAAGAGTAAAGAGTAAAGAGTAAAGAGTAAAGAGTAAAGAGTAAAGAGTAAAGAGTAAAGAGTAAAGAGTAAAGAGTAAAGAGTAAAAAGTAAAGAGTAAAGAGTAAAGAGTAAAGAGTAAAGAGTAAAGAGTAAAGAGTAAAGAGTAAAGAGTAAAGAGTAAAAAGTAAAGAGTAAAGAGTAAAGAGTAAAGAGTAAAGAGTAAAGAGTAAAAAGTAAAGAGTAAAGAGTAAAGAGTAAAGAGTAAAGAGTAAAGAGTAAAGAGTAAAGAGTAAAGAGTAAAGAGTAAAGAGTAAATAGTAAAGAGTAAAGAGTAAAGAGTAAAGAGTAAAGAGTAAAGAGTAAAGAGTAAAGAGTAAAGAGTAAAGAGTAAAGAGTAAAGAGTGAAGAGTAAAGAGTAAAGAGTAAAGAGTAAAGAGTAAAGAGTAAAGAGTAAAGAGTAAAGAGTAAAGAGTAAAGAGTAAAGAGTAAAGAGTAAAGAGTAAAGAGTAAAGAGTAAAGAGTAAAGAGTAAAGAGTAAAGAGTAAAGAGTGAAGAGTAAAGAGTAAAGAGTAAAGAGTAAAGAGTAAAGAGTAAAGAGTAAAGAGTAAAAAGTAAAGAGTAAAGAGTAAAGAGTAAAGAGTAAAGAGTAAAGAGTAAAGAGTAAAGAGTAAAGAGTAAAGAGTAAAGAGTAAAGAGTAAAGAGTGAAGAGTAAAGAGTAAAGAGTAAAGAGTAAAGAGTAAAGAGTAAAGAGTAAAGAGTAAAGAGTAAAGAGTAAAGAGTAAAGAGTAAAGAGTAAAGAGTAAAGAGTAAAGAGTAAAGAGTAAAGAGTAAAGAGTAAAGAGTAAAGAGTAAAGAGTAAAGAGTAAAGAGTAAAGAGTAAAGAGTAAAGAGTAAAGAGTAAAGAGTAAAGAGTAAAGAGTAAAGAGTAAAGAGTAAGGAGTAAAGAGTTAAGAGTAAAGAGTAAAGAGTAAAGAGTAAAGAGTAAAGAGTAAAGAGTAAAGAGTAAAGAGTAAAGAGTAAAGGGTAAAGAGTAAAGAGTAAAGATTTTTTTATATTTACCTCAAACAGAACGACAAACAAATGAAAAACGCATATTTTTTATGAAAAATATTTTAAACTTTGAGTATAATTGAGATGTTCACGATGAGCATTGCAAATTTTTTCTCTTTAACAGCTCTAAAAGTCGTTCAAATACAGTTTTAAGGTGAAAATTTAAATAAAAATGTTAGAGTTAAAAATGTGTTTTTTACAATCGTAATAATTTATTCCCAAATAGACCTGTGAGCCGAGCATATCATCGGCGGTGGCGGCGGGGAAAATTTTTTACCTCAGCGGCGATCGGCGCGCCGGCGTGACGCCGTTGGTATTTATCGGCGGTGGCGACGGCGTGTACCGGCGTGGCACTAATTACCGCTTCTAAAGATTGCTTATAATGTGTACACTCTCATGTTCGGTTTTATTTTTTCAACATAAATAAATGAGTGTGTCGGCAGCGGCGGCGCGGCGTGGCGGCGCACAGGACTATTCCCAAAGATAGAAAAAACTTTTTTTTTAAAAAGTTACTAAAAATAACGGACCTTTCGTTTTAAAATAGTTTATTTGACACGGAATTAACGGACCTATAACATTGTAGATTATTGTATCTGCAAAAATAAAAAAGTAACCTCAATTTTTGCTATTTTTCAATAAGCGCTTCACCATATTCAACATTAGTGTAGAAAAAAATTTTTTCTCTAATTATTGCTATAGAGCTCTAGACCAAAATTTCCCCCTAAATTTCGTTTCTGGGCCGTTGTGCATTGGTAGAATAAGCGTCTTGTAGAGCGCCAATCAGTTTTGTTGTAAAACCGTGTTCAACTATAACCTGCAATAACTCGTAGCGCTTAACTGAATCGTATGCCGCTTTAAAGTCTATAAACAGCAGTTGAGTCTGCAAGCACTTCTATTAACTTATCAAGATCCATTGTGGATCGCGCTTCCTAAAAACCACACTGATACACTCCGACAAAGGTTTCCTTCTCGAGTGTTCTTTTTGTAGATTTTAAAAATGAGTGCCTCTAACCTGTTAGCTAATCTTCGGCCAAACTTTTAAAATTAACCGATGGATTGCACGCAACAGCTGGTCACTCCCGACTCCGAAAAGGCCGTCATTTCCAGCTGATTTGCGTTTTTATAGTTCTTTACAATCTTACTCGACCTCATCCTAACATGAGAGTCAGAATTCGTGAAACGGATCACTAGAAATTGTGATTGTGAAATTGGGATATAGTGATTGTGATCAAATGAATATTAAAAACTTCAATAGTCTCACTAGAGAACTTGATTCTCCAATTTTTGTTGAATTTGAGTTAGTTTTCTAGTTTTATTAGCGTTTGAAATTAGGAACATTTCTCTTTGAAAATAGGCATATGACATTTTCACAGCTGGGCAACTTCAGTTGTAGTTTATTAAAATATTTTTTTTTGAGAGAAAAAAAGAAGAATTAAAACAGTACGTTGGAAAATAATTTCCTGGCGCACTGAAAAATTAAAAAAAAAACATAAGTGTTTTTGACATAATATCGAAACTACTCTTTTTATTAAACAACGACGGATTTTTTTTTCATACAAAGTTACGGACATATCAGAATAGTAATCTATTAGTAATTTATCTGAATTAAAACCGCAAAGCTGCTGTGATAGCAAAGTTATTAGCACGATTTTTTTCCAAACTTTTCGATGTCTCAAAAAGTTATGACAAGAATAAAAACTGATCGAATATGGTTCCACTTACGCTTGGTCTAATTTATAAATGCTCATCGTAAAACTTATATCGAAATAAAAAATTAAAGTTGATTTTACATACCAAATACCTATTTTAAATGCAAAGCAAAGCCTAGGTGCTACATTCCGCTTCGAAAATTGGACTGAAGTGGTTAGCAGGACAATTGAGAGAAGAAAGAAGTTTTCTTTACGACAATTTTTGAATACTGACCATATTCATTAAATGTTTGCCGAAATGATTTTTACAGCGCATTGATTCATATCTCTATGAAGAAAATTTGTGCCTGGTAAATCAAATGAAACTAATAAACCCGATTGTCAATCCAGAATGTGTCACCTCCGCATTCCTCAGTATTATGAATTCCGGAATGATGCTAATTCAACTTCCCACAACAACCGGCATGCCATGAAAGCTTCTCCAATCAGCTTCAGCATTAAGAGCGCTTTGAATTTTAATCACTGTACTTCAAGTTAGTTTGAATTGATCAAAGCACTTTGTTGTTGGCTCTTTCTTCGTGCTTCTTCCGACGAGTATGAAAGACTTGGATTGATGAAACTTTTCCGTCATCTGTTGCTGTTCCGCAGGATGCGTATCGCCTTGTCAAATCCAGTCTCGCTCGATGAAATCCAGCCGTGCGACGGGGAACAAAACCATAACAACCGAATCAGTGGAACAACCGTTGCGGGAATTGCTTTAATTTTCCAATTTCGGTTCCTTTCCCCGGCTCGACTACCAGATGGTTCCCAAAGACCATTGCCACTGCCGAGGACGACGACGTAAACCGATGATGATGATGATGACCTCAGAGCCCATGCGAGATATAATCGCTTAATTTTCGTTTCATCCAAAACAATGCCCTCTTCCTTCGCTTCCAACCGATGCTGGGCAGGGCTGATCGAGGGCTTTTGCTCAATGCCAATATCTCACTTTAGAGGAATGTTGTGCTCGAATGCATCCACAGATTTCAGGGCGGAAAACCGACCGATTGTTTGTTGTTTCAAAGTCATCAGCTGTAGAAAGATAAAGAAGATCTAGGCACAGCGGATGTTGAGTGTGTGTTGCGGCATGCTGGCCCCCGCAGAGAGCGGACTTTTTTGAAGCGTCATTGTGGATGCAAAACTTTCATCGATTAGTTACCCGTAAAAAATAGAGAGCTGCAACATTTTTTTCGGTATTCATTAGTTTCAGTGTAGGAGTTCACGCCGATACGAAAACATCTTCATCCCTCAAATTTCGGTTGCACGGTTTGTGAAAATTCATTTGTTTTCTTTACCTTTATTTCAATTATTCGCCCTTCGCGTCCATCCCGTAACAGCCTTGTCGTGCGGTCCGTGGTGCGGTACCCCTACGACCTTGTGAAATGGTAAGCACTTTTTCAATTGGTCTCGTTGGGAAGCAAATCTGTCCGAACATTGAGGACGGTCGAGTAGAGTGAGCAGAGAATTTAGTAAATACCGCTCAGTAATGAAGGATAAGAAGTTTCCTTTCCCGACCATCGACATCGTATATCCCTTTGTGCTTCGTTAGTTTTTCGTTTTTGCCTTCTTGTATTATTTTTGCAACTGATCCGATCTGCACATTCCGCCACCAGAGAGAAAAATTCACCGAAAAGGACGATACGGTACGATATCGCTGTTTGCTGGTAGAATCGACCTTTTTTTTGCGCTACAGTTAGAAACTTACCTTTTTCCGTGCCAGAGGGTTTGGATTTGGGTTCGATTTGACTCGTCTCGCTTCGTTTGAAAACAACACAATCATCCAACAAAGGGAGGATTGATTCGATCGGGATGGTATAATAATGGAATATTGTGTAACAAGGTAGAGGCAGCTACCTTACGGGTGGGTTGCGATGGGAGTAGAACATTAATCAAATCAAACGAGAAGATATCCGAGAGTGGCGCTCAGCTCGTGGGTGTAAGAAAAGCACAAAACTGAACAGAAAGAATTTAACTAATAAAAATAACGAGACGAATAAAACGCTCAAAACACAAAAGATCGAAAAGAACAGAAAAAATAGAATGAAAGGAATGTATGAAAGAACAGAACAAAAACACGAAAAGAACTGATAAAGCGATTAAAACAAATAATACAAGCAGAACGGTTTTTTTTTTTGTAATTTTATTGCAATAATGATATAATATTCGTTAAAAACTATACATCAAACGTAACTGGGCTTAGTAATAAAAAACAGTGCCCCTATCCAACATATGGTTCGTTAAATGAAATATGACTGTTGTTGTTGAAATGATTCACATTCTAAACGTTTTATTATGACTTAATCACAAAATAAATTAATGATTAGAACAAACAACTGTGTTAAAGTTTTTTTCAAACAAAAATTGATTAATGTGAATGAGTCGCCATCAAATTTGGCCATCAAATGGCACTCCTCGATTCCTGGTGAAACCCGCCTTCCGATATAATCTACCCTATAGCAGCAATATAGATATCCATCGCAACAATATTGTTATTCCCGGAGGGCAGTAAAATTATGCTTACACCGTTGCCCGTAGGTTCCTGCCAAAAAAAGTCCGCGCCCCAAAACGGTGGTAATGATAAAGTCATTACTATAATGATGTAGCGCTGGAAAACCTTTGTTTTATTTGCTGAACGGCAGGGATCCGTGGCAGGGATATGAGGACTCATTCGGATTGACTGTTTCATGGAAGCAAACCAACTTTGTCCAACTAGTGTTGTGGGGTGTGTAACTTAACGCTTCCGGGGATGATAAGGCAGTTAGTTGAAGGACGGATTGGATAATTAACTGGATTAAACTCTTGATCCCAAAGGGCTTTTTTCCCTATAATTTTCTAACAAACCTAAAAAAAGAGTTTAGTTCATTAATGAAACAAATATATAATTATTTGACAACATTGTTTTTTTTCAGCTTAATACACTTTTCCAGCCATGTTCGATGGCTTGGATACCTGTGCCAAACTTTTAAATTTAGCTATTAACTACTCAGTTCACTTCTTAATTAAGGGGTTATATACCTTTTTTGTATTCAAAAAAGCGAAAAATTTTTTATTGTATTATCTTCAAATACAACATCTTGAGAACATTTTCACAAATTTTCATAAAGATCTGAGCAATAGGAAGAAAGTTAGAGCGATTTGCAGCGCGCCTCGCCACGGCCGCATGAGCTAAACTTGAAACTTTACACGCGATTATCTCGGAATAGTGTTTTCCGAAAAATAACTTTGCCGTGATCCTGATTGCGGGAAAAGTACTGAACCGATTTCCTTCATCTTTTTTTTTAAATTTTCGTCATTAAATTCGCCGGTCCTTGAAAGATCGCTTTTTAAAACATACAGTTACATTTTGCCGCATAAAAATTTTCAATGCAATTTTTAGCGCTCAAAACGTGCATTTTTTGGGAAAAACGTTCCCGTTTGCACTGAAAACAAAATACACATAAAAACGATCGTTCAAGAACCCGGCACACTTCTAAACTAATGAAATAATATGAGTTTTTTGATTTCGGTTGACCCGCTGAGTCTCAATCAGGATAACCGCAAACCTCTGCAAAAAAATAGCGTTTCGGGGAAACGGCCATTACTCAAGTAATAATTAGTATATCTCAAAATCAAACGTATTTTGTTGTTGTTGATAAACTGTACTTTCAGAAAAATACCTCTTTGATCACTCATTTTTCGATTTAGTGCTAACGTAAGAACTGTATTAATCACATAAAAACGCGACGCGCTAACGGACACAACACTTATTGTTCTTACAAACGTAAAAGGACAACAAAAAATTACCTTTTAAGTCGACCGGTTTCGGTCCCCGTGTGGACCATCTACTGGACAATGCCCAACTGATGACATATAGAAAATTGCACAGCTTCATACTGGTACAGTACACGTCGGAAAGGGGGGTGGTGTTAAATTATCTTCTGTTTTGTCAATTGGAATAAGGCAGAAGTTATTGGGGCATCATCTTCGTTCATCAGTGGCTTTTCAGCAGTCTCGATGAACATAGATTCCCAAGCGTTCAAATGTGAAGGTTTTCTGAAACATTTTTTCAGTTTTGCGTTATCCCAGTCTATCACATGGTTGTTCTCCTTAGAATGGACGGCCACGCTGGATTCGTTGGGTCTATCGTTGTCAACAGCGTTTTTATGTTCTTTTAATCGGACTTTAAATTTCCTGCGGGTTTGGCCAATGTATATTGCAGGGCAACTTTTACATGGGATCTTGTAGATGCCTGACATTTCGTCCCTCGGAATTTTATCTTTCAAAGAACATAAGAGGTCCTTCAGCGTATGATTACTCTTATACGCTGTCCGAAATCCATGTTGCTTCAGATCGTTTTGAATTGTGTTGGTCAGTTTTGGAAAGAACGGTAAACTTATTCTTTTAATCTCCTCCTTCTCTGGTTCTAATGTTGTAGCGTTTCGTCGATGTCTTTTCCTTTCATGTTTCCGGAGAATTTTGTTCACGAACTCTTCATCGTAACCATTTAAATCGGCCGCTTCATGGATTTTCTTCCTTTCTGCTTCGAAATCCTCTTTCTCCATCGGTATGCTGTATAACCGATGTGCCATCGAATGAAACGCGGCTTGTTTTTGGGAGCCGTAGTGGTTAGAATCGCATGTGCCGGTTGGTTGACGTCGGTTTTCGGTAAACGCAGAACTTTACAGAATTGTCCTCTTTCCTGGTAATAGTTAAGTCCAGGAAAGGGAGTTTTCCTTCCGACTCTTTCTCCACCGTGAACTTTATTGAAGTATGTTTGGAGTTCAACAACTCAAGTGTTTGTGCTAGATGTCGTTCTTTCACAGTGGCAAAAATATCGTCAACATACCTCCACCAAACACGAGGGAAAAGTCTCTCTTTTTCTAAATACACTTCAAAATCGCTCTAAACACATTAGCCAAAAGGGGTGACAGTTTATTACCCATGCTGAGTCCAAAGGTTTGCTTATAGAACTTACCTCTAAACGTAAAGAAGTTCTGATTCATGCAAACCTCTGCCACGGTAAGGTAGGCCTCGACGTGGTTTGGTGGTACTCGGTAGCGTTCCAGGTGTCTTCGCAAACTGCAGAGGGCGTCAGTGACAGGGACGTTTGGAAAAAGTGAAGAAGGGGTTGAATTTTGCCGTTTCCCCCAAGTGTGCCCCTGTAGCAGATATTGTGAATAATATTGAAAGTGCCATTCAGTACAATAATTTTCCGTCTAAATCTGCCCTCCGCCATGATGTTACGCGTTCTATTGTGAAAGCATCAAATAAGAGAAAATATCCCATGTAAAAGTTGCCCTGCAATATACATTGGCCAAACCCGCAGGAAATTTAAAGTCCGATTAAAAGAACATAAAAACGCTGTTGACAACGATAGACCCAACGAATCCAGCGTGGCCGTCCATTCTAAGGAGAACAACCATGTGATAGACTGGGATAACGCAAAACTGAAAAAATGTTTCAGAAAACCTTCACATTTGAACGCTTGGGAATCTATGTTCATCGAGACTGCTGAAAAGCCACTGATGAACGAAGATGATGCCCCAATAACTTCTGCCTTATTCCAATTGACGAAACAGAAGATAATTTAACACCACCCCCCTTTCCGACGTGTACTGTACCAGTATGAAGCTGTGCAATTTTCTATATGTCATCAGTTGGGCATTGTCCAGTAGATGGTCCACACGGGGACCGAAACCGGTCGACTTAAAAGGTAATTTTTTGTTGTCCTTTTACGTTTGTAAGAACAATAAGTGTTGTTTCCGTTAGCGCGTCGCGTTTTTATACCTCTTTGATGCAATGAAAATGGTGCTTTGCACTTAAAAATAGATTCAAACTTCCCTCATTTTTCTCGACCAAAAAGGTATATAACCCCTTAACTGGTAAATCTCTACCACCAACCTATTTTTTTCTAGCTTAGAAACAGAAAATTATCCGAGATGGCTTATTTTGATGAAAAGGCTGCCTAAGGAAACAGTTCGAACTTTAGTTTGGTAAGACAAAACCTTTGTAAGTTTGCATAAAACTGTTGAAGATAATGGTTGAATATATACCACGTGTATCCCAAATAACCGATGGCACTACCTTATCCGCAAATAGAGCTGTTTCGCCTTCCCTCAAATATTTTCGTGTTCAGTTCTGCTACTGATTTTAGTTTAACTTTTCACATGAGAGAATTGTTTCATATAACTCAGTGCACTTTCTGGGTTCATTATTGATGATTGTCAAACACATTCAAAATGTCGAAGCGCCATTAAACTGCAAACACACCTATCTAAGCTAAGCATTCTCATTCAAAAAATTTCACATATCTATCAGAAGAGCTTCCTTATCTGTAAAAGATTCATATTGGTGATGGATTTCCGCATATAATAAACTTTTGTCAAAAACTGTCCGGGAAAAATATAAAATGAATTATTTATTTACTGCTAGAAATAAAGAGTAAAAATAGCTTGACTTCACTATTGTCAAATATAAATAAGAAAGATAATTATTATTATAATTCTCTATTTCCGTTGGTTGGTAAACGGCTGGGAACGTGTCACTTGAGACCCCATTGTGGTCATTCACCTATGTCCAGCAGCTTCTATCCCAGCCTCCACGAGGTGACGACCGGGATACGAGTAACCTTAGCGGAGAACGGGTAACCAACCCCCGGTGGAAACTATCGTCGTATGCTGACTGGGAAGGGGGATCGTACGCGGCTGTATCCCCATGTTAGGGGCGGCGTACAACAGCGTCTGACCCGGAGTGGGCGGCTGAATTACGAAACGCGGTGCCTCGTCGGCTATATCTAAGACGGCAGCCCCGTCGCGAGACTAGGTTTCGCAGCCCTAGTAAGGCAGCATACCGAAGGTAAAATACTACGAACAATTCAGATATAAATACGGGACGGAATAATCGGCATGGACCTAGGCGAACGAAAAAGGACAACGATTATTGGAAACTCGGTACTTGAAATATGAGGACTCTATTCGAACCGGCACGTGTAAGTATAAGGTGAAAGTGGAGGTTGCTGTCATACAGGAGGTGAGGTGTCCGAAAACGGGAGAACGTGAATTCCGGGCAGTAGATCCTATTGCGGGCACTTCATTCAAGTACCACAACTACTACAGTGGCGGCGTGAAAGCAGAAAGAGGAGTCGGTTTCGTGCTCATAGGGAAACAGATGAAGCGTGTCATTCGATGGAGGCCGATCAATGACCGTATATGCGTGTTGAGAATTGAGGGCAAATTTTTCAACTACAGCCTGATATATGTGTACGCACCGACGATAACCGATAAACCCGATGGAGAGAAGGAGGAGTTCTATGAGCTCCTGAAAAAAAACGTACAATGAGTGCCCAGGACCCGACATCAAAATCTTTATCGTGGATGCAAATGCGCAGGTCGGGCAGGAGAACTTCTTCCGCCCCGTGATTGGTAGAGAAAGCCTCCACTCTATTACGAACGACAACGGCCTGAGGCTTGTCAATTTCACACCTGGAGACACCCAAATGGAGAGGCCTGCTCCCAGATCGACCATGTCCTGATTGATGGTCGACACTTTCCAGACGTTAAGTCCTTTAGAGGACCAAACGTTGACTAGGATCATTATCTCATGGTATCCAAGATTCGCGCCCGGTTGTCCAACGTGTTGAAATCCAGGATGACAAGGAAGATACAGTTGAACATCCAGCGGCTACCAACTGGAGAAGTGGCTGCAGAGTACCTGTGGAAGGATCGAGGATCAAGTTGGAGGTAGCCTGAATGAACAGTGGAGGCATATTCACAGTGCAATCAGCACCACAGCGGGAGAAGTGTTGGGTACATCTGCGACAGCCACGTCCAATGTGTGGTTTGACGCTAAGTGCCAGCAAGCGACGGATGAAAAGAACCGCGCCAGAGTGCCAACATGTGAACAGCTGTGAGTCGTCAGAGCGTAGGAAGATACCGGGAAGCTAGAGCTGCTAAAAAAACTCCATCGAGGCGGAAGGTTGCTTCTCTAGGCACGATGCGAGAAGCTTCTACAAGAAGATAAATGGAATCAGGGACCGGAACGTGTGAGCCCCTGTCATGTGCAACGATAGGGAGGAGAACCTGATTACCGATAAAACGGAAGTGGCTAGGCATTGGAAGGAACACTTTAGTGTGCTGTTGAATGGTGAAGAAAACAGCGTAGTCGAAAGGAGCAGGATTGTGATTGAGGACGATGGCAAAGCTGAGGACCCACCATCCATGGACGAGGTTAAGAAGGCAGTGAAAGAACCGAGGAACTGCAAGGCAGCTGGTAAGGATGGGATCCCAGCCGAACTTTTTGGAGTCGGGAGCGAACAGCTGTATCATACTTTACGCCGGATCCAATGTGTGGCCCAATGAAGAATTGCCTTCGGACTGGTTGGAGGGTCCAATCTGCAAGAAAGGCCACCGCCTGGACTGGACTGTGTTGTCGTAGTCCTTTGTTGGCGATTTCCAATGTGATTTTCGAGGGAAACGCTCCTCTACGGACCAAATGTTTACCCTGCGTCAGATCCTTGATAAATTTCGAGAATTTAACCTGCAGACGCACCATCTGTTAATTGACTTTAAGGCAGCGGATAAGTAAAGAGAAATGAGTTATAGCGAATTATGGTCGAACATAGTTTCCCAACAAAACTAATTAGGCTGATACGTGCCACCCTTGAAGGCTCTACATCATGCGTCAGGATAGCCGGTGAGATATCGGTCTCTTTAGTGACGTTAGATGGTTTGAAGCAGGGAGATGGTCTGTCAAACTTATTGTTCAACATTGCATTGGAGGGTGCTGTACGGAGGGCCGGCGTGCAAAGAAGCGGCACCATCATTACAAATTCTCAGGTTTTGCGGATGATATCGATATCATTGGTATCAACCCTAAAGCAATGGACGAGGCCTTTATACCTCTTAGGAGAGAAGCTGCGAGAATGGGGCTCATCATTAACTCTGCCAAACGAAATACATCGTGGCTGATAATGAAGCTGTTAGTCCGACGGATGTTGGTGCTGAGGTGGTGTTAGATGGGGAAACTTTTGAAGTAGTCGACGAATTTATTTACCTGGGTACACTAGTGACATGTGACAACGAGTTTAGACGTGAGATAAAAAGGCGGATACCAGCTGCAAATGGGTCTTCTACGGATTGTGTAACCAGCTGAGGTTCCGTAGTCTGCAAACCCTAAAACTAAACTTGTACTTTACAAAACACTAAACTTGCACTTTACAAAACACTAATTCTTCCCGTAGCCCTCTACGGCTATGAAGCATGGACGTTGAAAGAGGCCGATCGGCGAGCTCTTGGTATTTTTGAGCGTAGGGTTTTGCGTTCAATCCTTGGCCACAAACTAGAAAATGATGTTTAGCGCAGACGCATGAACCATGAAGTGTACCAGGTGTACAAATCGGAGGATATAGTTAAGCGGATAAAACACGGCAGGTTGCAGTGGGCTGAGCATGTAGCTAGAATGCCGGACGAACGACTAGCGAAGACTATTTTTAGCAAAAATCCCGATAGAGGCCATCGACTTCGAGGTAGGCCTCGCATTCGTTGGATGTTTGCTGTCGACGAGGATGCCTGAGAAATAGGTGTTAGGGGAGATTGGATGATAGCAGCCCAAGACCGAGTGACATGGCGATGTATTCTGGATTCCGTATTGGATCCATAATCGGTCTGTTGCCGTAAAAGTAAGTAAAGTAAGTACTCTATTTCCGTTACATTTTCCAGAAGCAAAGTAAAAAATACTCTATTTTCTTTACTCTTTCCCAAAGCGATAAAAAACGATCCGCCGATTTTCAGACGTGTCTGCTCAGCTTTGCCGCGTTGAAACCTGCCACTGCCGAGCAGGTCTAGCCAGTTTTCAATAAACCATCCCATGCTGCAGTAACCGGTTATACATTTGACTAACAACAACAACAAATCGTTTAGAAAGTCAAATCGATTGTATTCTATAGTGTCGACTCTGTTGGAGAAGGAAGGGGTGATGATTGGTTGTTCAGTTTAATTTACACTATCACTGAGCCCATAACCTCCTATTTCGCCTTATTTTTAGTTCTATCTGGAATACGCATTCAAAACAAGGCATTACATTTTTCAATAGTACAATAAATAGCGTCATACAATCAGAATTCGCATTCTGGTGGTTGCATAGCTAATTTACCAATAAATTGCTGTAAATAAGAAGGAAAACCGTTGGAAACTGACTGAGTTTCAAGTGAATAGGGTATCGAACGTCTTCGTCAGCGGTTTTCTTCGGCCCCTTTTTGCATAAGATTGCGGCAGAAAAACTGCCGAAGAAAACCACTGACGAAGACGTTCGATACCCTAATTTCATGACGCTCTCCATGTTTTCGGTTTTTCAATTTGTATCCCTATATTGCCGTTAGACGTAGTTCTACGTCAAAAACATAGAATATTTTTTAATAACTGTGATGGAACAGTAGCTTATTTCAATTATCTCTAAAACAAACGTATTTTTTCAATTAGTAAAACAGTTTTTTGACGTAGAACTACCCTTCTCTTGAGCCTACCATATAGGGGTGTAAATT
The DNA here is from genome assembly GCF_029784165.1 of Wyeomyia smithii. Classification (NCBI taxonomy): domain Eukaryota; kingdom Metazoa; phylum Arthropoda; class Insecta; order Diptera; family Culicidae; genus Wyeomyia; species Wyeomyia smithii. Next base: position 206,636,956 of record NC_073696.1, read on the forward strand.
AGAAATCTATTGACGAGAAGGGGACGAAATTTGTATCTTTTCGAATGCTTACAATTCGATTTGTTTTCAACCGATTTCCTTCATTTTATACTCATATCCGCCCGAATTTAGAAAATTTTTGTTTGATTATGCGAACTATTGTACTATACAAAATTATCATACCTTGTTGAAATGAAGATTACGTCCTCTGATTCGTCTCTTGCTGACTATTCCTTAAAAGGTCGACAGAATAGTATTCTGTGACAGAATAGTTCATTGATTCCTTGCGGTTTGTTTGAAGTCTGCAAATGCACGACGAATCGGCCATAGGATATGATCAAAGTCAAATAACAAATCGTTTGAAATGATTGGTTTTATCGAAATGACAACATCCTCGTCTTTTGGCTTCTGTACATCGCCTTATTTCTGAATATATTCATATTGGGTGGTATTCTGCCATTATCAGCAGACTTTCTGGCATCAATGTGACACCGGAAATACCCATATTGGGAGGTATTTTTGGTTGTTTTCCAGAAACTAAAAGTGGTCGTCTTCAAATTCAAAATAATGTCCAGGGTCAATGTTTGGTTTCTATGCATCATCACGTTTACGGAAATATCCATATTGAGTATTATTCGGTCATTTCCGACTGTTGCCTATAAGTTGCCATTTAGCAATTCAAAATGGTGCCTGAGGTCAGCTGTTAGCTCCTTGCATCATTCTGGTTCCAGAGATACTCATATTGGATAGTATTTGTTTATTTTAGGCTGTTTTTCACAAACCGGTAGTCGCTATCTTGGATTTCAAAATGGTATTTAGGAAACTGATTAAAGAAAAACTCATATTGGGTGATATTTGGCCACTTTGGACTGTTTTTCAGAAGCCGAAAGTCGTCATTTTGAACTTAAAAATTGCCTGTGAAATCAATTTCTGGAATCTGGGCGTAGTTCTGGTTCCGGAAACATTCATATTGAATGGTATTTGGTCATTTCCGGCTGTTTGCCAGACACCGGAAGTCACCATCTTAAAATTCAAGATTGTGTCTGTGATCAATTTTTAGCTTCTGTGCATCTTTCTGGTTCCAGAAATACTAATATTTAATGGAAATCGTCCATTTCAGGCTATTTTCCAGAAACCGAAAGTTGCCATCTTACAATTCAAAATGTTGTCTGAAGTCGATTTGTGGCTCCAGTGCATCATTACGGTTCCGGAAATACCCATATTGGGTGGTATTTGGTCATTTGCCGCTGTTTTTCCGACACCGGAAGTCGCCATTTTGGATTTCATAATGGCATTTGGAGACAATTTCTGGATTTTGAACGGCATACTGGTTAAAGAAAAATTCATATTGGGTGGTATTTGGTCATTTTCTGATGTTTTCAGAAACCGGAAGTCGCCATCTTAGAATTTAAAATGCTATCTGTGGTCGATTTTAGCTCCTGTGTATTATTCTAGATCCGGATATTATCATATTGGGTGGAATTCGGCCATTTTCGGCTGTTTTCCAGAAACCGGAAGTTGCCATCTTACAATCCAAAATGTTGTCTGAGGTCGATTACACTGTGCTACAGCGATTTAGAACTTCTGAAGTGACCTAGTGTAGGTTGTAGGTCTAGTTGAGTATAACATTCGCTCATACTAGAAATTTTCCAAACACCCCCAAAATCTGAAGTTATGGTCAAAATACGGTTTCGTGGACCTCGGCACATATTATATTTTTTAACTCAGTCATTTATCAACAGATTTTCAATTTTCAGGCAGTTTTAAAAAGAGGGCAAATAGAGCTTTCGAAATATATACAGGTTTTCACTAATATCAATGAAATATGTTGAGTTTTTTGAGTTTATATCTAACTTTTTAAAATTTTCCACGCAATTTTTCAATTTTATTTTAAATTTGCCGTCTATTTTTCTAAGAAACATACCACAAGTATACTTTAATTTCGAAAGTATATTCAATTCCGAATCAATTGAAAGTAGTTTTGTGAAAATCGGTTGATATTTGGTTAAGTTATATATATATATATATATATATATATATATATATATATATATATATATATATATATATATATATATATATGTATATATATATATATATATATATATATATATATATATATATATATATATATATATATATATATATATATATATATATATATATATATATGTATATATATATATATATATATATATATATATATATATATATATATATATATATATATATATATATATATATATATGTTTTAGGAAAACCAGAATTTTTGGCTTCTATCGCACAATTATTTCACGGAGCTACAAATGATGAAAAAATGCAAGAACTTTTGATGTGAATTTGTGTGGGTTGTAGCTTTAGTCAAATGTTACTTGCGCGTTTACTTGAAATTTTTCAAATACCCCAAAAATGATTGGTTATGGTCAAAACCCTGTTTTGACCTTAGCTCACATTTCTATGTTCAATTCGGTTATTTTTCAACCGGTTTTTTATATTTTGCCTGTTTTGAAAGGCGAAAAATAGAACTTTTGAAACATATAAATATGTCAAAAGAGTTTACCTATATGTGATGAATAGTTTAATTTTATTTTCTTTTTCAAATTTTACTTATATGTGATGAATAGTTTTTAAATGAATAAGATAGTTTATGTTATTTTCAAATTTTTCCAAATTAATTCGCAATTTTTCACACATATTTGTAATGAACGAGCTTGAATTGCTGTAGAATTTGAAAAGTACATTTAGTGCCAAACGAAAACAGTAAGTGTTCTTTATGAAAATTTGTTATAGTTTGGCTGAGATATGACTTGATGTTTTCCACCATATACTTAGGTTTCATCAAATCATTTTTCAGCCAAATTTTAACAGATTTTCATTACCAATATCTATTGTTTTCGTATGGTACTAAACAGAACTTTCTAAATTTTACAGCAATTGAAGCTCCATCATTACAAAAATGTGTGAAAAATTTCGAATAAATTTAAAAATTTGAAAATAACATAAACCATCTTATTTATTTTAAAACTATTCATCACATATAGGTAAACTCTTTGACATATTTTAATATTTTAAATGCTCTATTTTTCGCCTTTCCAAAACAGCCAAAATATAAAAAATCGGTTGAAAAATAACCGAATTGAACATAAAAATGTGAGCTAAGGTACAAACAGGGTTTTGACCATAACTAATAATTTTTGGGGTATTTAAAAAACTTCAAGTAAACGCGCAAGTAACATTTGACTAAAGCTACAACCCACACCAAGTCACATCAAAAGTTCTTGCATTTTTTCATCATTTGTAGCTCCGTGAAATAATTGTGCGACAGAAGCCAAAAATTCGGGTTTTCTTAAAAAATATATAACTTTGTCAAATATCAACCGATTTCCACAAAATTACTTTCAATTGATTCGGAATTGAATATGCTTTTTAAATTATAGTGTATTTGTGGTATGTTTCTTACGAAAATAGACGGCAAATTCAAAATAAAATTGAAAAAATGCGTGATAAAGTCTAAAAAATTAGATATAAACTCAAATAACTTAACATGTTTTATTGATATTAGAACAAACCTGTACATATTTTGGAAGCTTCATTTGTTTTCTTCCTAAAACTGCTTAAATATTGAAAATCGGTTGATAAATGACTGAGTTAAAAAATATTATATGCGCTGAGCTCCAAAAAACCGTATTTTGACCATAACTTCAGATTTAGGGGGTGTTTGGGAAATTTCTAGTATGAGCGAATATTACACTCAACAAGACCTACAACGTACACTAGGTCACTTCAGAAGTTCTTGCATTTTTTTCTCATTTGTAGCACAGTGTTATGGAACATATTTGTTACCACTAAAAACATTCACCTGCCAATATGGTTCCATTTAGTTGATTGGTTCGCGAGATGTGCAGAAATTTGTAAAGAAACAAGTACTTCCAGAAGAGGGAGGGGCGTCAAACCATTATGGACACATTTGTAACCTCTAAAAACATTCACAAATCAAATTTGGTTGTATTTTATTGATTGGTTCTTGAGCTGTGCAAAATTTGTGTTTCATTTTCATGGGATCCCTCCCTTATAGAAGAGGGAGTCGGGTTTCAAACCATTATGCCATTACATATTTGTTACCATTAAAAACATTTACCTGCCAAATTTTGTTCCATTTGGTTGATTAGTTCTCGAGATGTGCACAAATTTGTGTTTCATCCAACTATTATGGACATATTAGTTACCCCTTAAAACATCCACATGCCAAATTCGGTTTCATGTGCTTGGTTCGTTCTTGAGTTGTGCAGAAATTTATGTTTCATTTGTATGGGACCCCTCCCTTCCAGAAGAGGGAGGGGTCTCAAACTATCATAGGAACCTTTATCGGCACCAAAAACCCCTACATACATATTTTCACGTCGATCGGTTCGGTAGTTTTCGGGCCTACATGGATCAGACAGACAGACTTGACTGCATTTTTATATGTGAAGATTACAACATCAATATTTTAGAACCTAAAGAGTGAATATACATTTATTTAATTAAAGCGTTCATGTAAATCTATTTTTACAAATAAAAAATTAAATGAGAAAGGCTGGGTCTGACCGCTAGGTGGATTAATTTAGGTTTTACCCATTGAAGACGATAATATTTACTACTATCTGTCTAAATTTGGTGATGGTGAAATGAAAATCAAAAATGTTAAGAACGTTCGAATATTTTATCATTTACGCTCAGAACTTATTTCTGAGGGTTTTTTCTTTTATTGTTATAAATTATCTCTAAGAGCATGATACAAATCCAACGCGCTGTTTTTGTGGTAAAATTAACTATTTAATCGAATATACCTGCCATGCTATCATACCTACCTATATTATTTCCCAGCCAAATAGCTGCTATAACTACACGCAAAAGTTTAACTTATTATTTGAACTAAATTTCTGTTTTTAACAACGAATCAGCAATCTCCCAACTTGAACCCGCAAATCTGCAATCCCGGAGATTGTGGGTTCAAGTCCCGTCGGGATGTGGTATATTTTTCCAAATCTGTGTCATATTTCCAGTTCGTTTATTTTTCGCTTTCCCTACTGCACACATTGTCTGCTTAATGAACTTTGACTTATTACTTGGAAAGTAATTAAAAAATATGTTCCTTCGTGTAACAAATCTATTACTTCACAAGTAATAAACTTTTTCTCCGGTTGAGTAACAACCCTTACTGTCATATGATTTACACATGATTCAAGATCACGCGTCTTATTTTTTAACCCGTCTGATGGCGGGAATCATCGCTGAGTTACGCATATTAGATCTCAAAAGGACCAGTATCAAAATGATTGATTATGTTACGAAAACAGCGCGTTGGATTTGTATCATGCTCTTTGCGATAATTTATAGCAATAACAGAAAAAAACACCCAAAAAAAATTCTGAGTGAAAATGACAAAATATTCAAACGTCCATAACTTTTTTGATTTTTATTTTACCATCACCAAATTTTGACAGATAGTAATAAGTATTGTCGTCAGCGAAATCGTAAATGGTCGATCAAAATCGATTTGCGAAGTAGCGTGGACTTGCTCAATAGCAGCGCGGGTTACGCCAGTATCAGATGGCTTTAGGAATTTGCTTTCGGATTACACAAATTGCTTGCCCGGTAGGTCACATCTATCAGTAGTGTGGATCTTTGCCGTGTGTGTGTGTTCTCAGAGTGCCTTTATTCTATACTATCCGGATTAAAATTTTCGGATATCTGAATATTTAAATCCAGCGAAAATGCCAAACTGGTTTGATCCGTAAAAAATGCTACACTGATTAAGAACTAATTGAAAATTTCTCACCATAAAAGAGAGGAAGGAAAATTAACTATTTGCGATTCTAGTTGATTTTTTATCCTTTAAAAACATAACTAAGATCTACGTTTATTAACAAATAAAACTAAATTATAACTATTGATAGTACAAGTAAAAAGTAGAAAGAGAAGAAGAATAACCGCTATATGAACTTTTCAGTTGCTAAATATGCTATCACAAGAACTATTAAATTTTAATTTCAAAGAACAAACTGTTTGTTTATTCGAAAGCTCTTGGTAAATGGTGGTTAATATGTTTTAATTGCGAGAATAAGTAAGCAACTATGATTCAGAATCAAACTATTTTCTTTACACAGCTCGAGGATTGTTTATATTTAATGGGAGGAGTCAGTGTTGTGATCGATATAAACACAGGAATTAAAAAATAATTTCAAGACTTGAAGTTTTTTCCATTTAGACTTGCATAATCTACCACATACAACGATTAAATGAATCCGATACATGAACATGTGCCAGATCAATCATTTGGGCTGAAGATGTCATTCTGTGCTAATTTGTGCAAAAGGTAATGTTAAAAGGGTAAGCCAGAAAAGTTTTTTCGACCAGTGTGACTAGATGTTATAATTTTGTCTTTTCGAAACCCTGCACCGCGAAAAGCAGAAAATTTACATTGTATGAAGAAAATAATATACACTGTATGAAAAAACTCATCTTGTAAAAAAAAACTGAAAAATTATTATAATTTAAAAACTTAAAAAACTCGCTTTGAAACATCCGTTTATTTACAAAAACTACACATTATTAGATAAAAATCGATGCTTGTTCAAACTTGGAGAAAAAAAACTAAAAAAGTTATGATTTTCGACAGGAAACAATTGTTTATTCATCATTTGTTTTACAGTGTATATGCTTTTGGAAGGACAAATTAACTATTTACAACTTTGCCAAAGACTCTTCATCGATCAAACAAACCGTTAAGATGCTAGAAATATATTTTATCTTTGATAGGCACTCGGTGAAGAAGGAAGTCCCTAAAATTGATATTCCGCGATACCGAGCTTTGAGATTATCTCTTGCGCTGAGTGTCTAGTAATGATAATCAATATTATTTTTTTGTTTATATCTCTCCAAATTCAAACAAGCATCAATGTTTAGCTAATAAAGTGTAGTTTTTGTAAAAAAAATTCAAATTATTTTTTGAGATATTCTAATTATTTCACCTTATTTTAAGAAAAATTTTTTTTCTTGTAGTGTATATTTTTCTGAAACGAAAATAATGCTATCTACAATTTTACTGGAGTAATATCATAAACCCAGGTAACCATTTTGGATTATATAATATAATTCATTTGATTGAAAGTTTGAACTCATTTCTTATTTCTCCATGATCGCATAAATATCAATGTTTAGCCAATGGTTAGTTGTCATAAACGAACTAAATTTTGAAACATGAGCTTTTTAGGTTCTAAATTCTGAATTTGTTTACCTTAAAAACACATTTTAACAGCGTATATTAATTTCGAAGAGACAAAATTATCTACAACTTTTCCGAAGATATCAAACATATGGTTCTGGGCTTCTGGCTCTTAAAAATATTTGTAATCATCATTTTTCTTTTTACATAAACCTTTTTCACGAAAAAGTCGTAATTTAAAAAAAAGCAGTATCGCAAAATGACATCTCATTATTCATTATTTTTATTGAGATGAGGGCCGATGAGGTCGTTGGTGTATGGAAGGAAAAGTAACGGGCCAACGTTATTCCCCTGCGGAATTCCACTATTTATGTTTCTTCTAGAGCTTATTTTTCGATCGTATTGAGGAATTGCTCGATGAGGATCCATTTCAAACGCAGAAACAGATTTCTTCAGTGTTAGAAGTTACCCGTAAATCATTTCCTAGCGATTGCATGCTTTGCAAATCATTCAAAATCGAATAACTTGGGTTTTTCAATGATTTGAAGCCAAAGGACGTTGTTTTCGCTTGTAAACAACTACTCCAAAGGCAAAAAAGAAAGGAATTCCGCATCGTGAGGGGTGGTGAAAAAATGGAATTACACGCTGCAAAGGTAATGCTGTGTATTCGATGAGATCACAACTTTAATTGATGCGATTGGGTTAAGCACTGCGCGAAAAACGGCCACAATACACGCAAAGGCACGAAAAAGTGATTCTATTGCAAGCCAACGCTCGGCCTCATACTGCCGAGTTAGAGCTTACAGTCCTACCTCTCCCAACATATTCTCCAGAAAATGGCGTTATTCGTGAATAGCGTCCAAAGATGAACACTTTTATCACGACGGTATTCGAGCTCTACTTCTATTTATAAATGATAGACGATAGATTACGCAATACAGACACTAAAGAGTTAATTTAAGGGGCAATTCCAAAGTAGTCATACTTAATTACAACAACAAAATACAATGAAATTAATAAGTGTCTGTTGGAATTAAATGCGATTCTATCTGAACTCATTTGACTATGCGAAAAAAATTCATCAGCTTCCCTAATGGCCCTTGTTTTACCACATTGGAATGCGTATACTGAAACAAAAAAACGAAAATGCACTGCAGTGAAACGTGAAGCGTGAAATTGATTACGCCAGTAAAATATGGTTTATATTAATAACACTTCTAAATCGCAAAAGAAATCAATTTTTGTTTTGGTCGGAAAGCTGCAGTCGGTAAATGCGTTAACGCTTAGCTTCTAGAGCGTCTGTTTTATTACTATAGGTGAAAAAAGTATTGATATCAGGAGAGATTTATGAATTTGAATCGTTCACCTTCAAAATAACCAAATGAATACTTTTCCTGATTTTCTTAGAAGAGAAAATGAAGAGACAACCAAAGAGCCAAGGTTTGGCAGAATGAAAACTCATAGAAATACAAGAAGAATAATAAAAAGTGATTTAAGAAAATGTCAGTGAAGATGAAAAGTTCTTACTGCTTTGGAAATATATGTCAACAACGTCAAAATTGACAAAATCTGAGTAGAAAACACCAATACACTTCCAAACATTTTTTTCGCATACATTATTATTGCTCAAGAAAACCACCCGCCAGCCAACCTGATAGGAGCACCGGGAGTGATGTATGGATTTGGTTTGCTTCAACGTAGCTGCCGGTGAGCAATTTGGCGATGGCCTGATAACGGAGCGCTTTTTATTATTTATTCACGATTTATCCGCTTCGGACTACAAAGTGTGTACTTACACTGTGGAAACTAGCTTCGTCAAATGAAAACAACCATAGGGCCAGCTTAGCGGTGGTGATTATGTCCCGCACAGAAAGCGGAAAGAAAGGGTGATTTTGCACTTGTAAGATAAATGTGAAATGGATTAAAAAATTACTCTGTCTCTGTTGTGCCTGCTGAGCCTGCTAGGGCTGGTCCCATTCGAGTCCAAATGGTTCAGTTCTGTTCGGAATGGTTTCTAAAAACTTTGCAAGTATAAAAGACAATTCTCAATACCCACACAATATTGCATAAAAAGAGAATAGAAATAACTCGCGAACGCTCCCGCTGGTACTTAATAGGTTAAGGACGAGATTGGTCTTGTTGTGGTCTCAAATCTTTTCGTCGAGGGCTTCACGCAGCGGAGGCCCGACGCTCTATGCTAGTCTGTGTATTCCCGGGCTTGGTTAGCCACGAACAGGCGAAGTTTCGCTGGAAATTGCGGGGAAGAGATTATCTAAATTATATAATTGCAGGTTTGGGTACAGTTCTTACGACGATCTCGGTGTGTTGTCCGTGCGGTTGCGCGCAGTCAGCTTTAGTGGCTAGAGGCAAGCTTACACAAAGGCAGAAGCAGTAGGAGTAGTTCGAGATGATCGAAACTTGACGGCTTTGGTTTTTATGGGCTTCGAGGATTTATTAAATTGTTGTATTGATGTCTTACTTCGCACAGGGGCAGAAACGGCAGCAACAGCTGCTACAGCATTAGGCGGAGATAGGAAATCAGTAAATTTCATTTGACCTGATTGAAAATTGCGCTGTGTTTATATTAATATTAATAAGATTTTGTTCGGTGGGCTGATAATTGATGTCTTCAGGTCGTAGTTTACACGGAAGTCAGTGTTCATCATGCTATTTTAATTATAAAAAATAATTGGATTTTAATCGTGAATGGCTTTCATGATATTGAGGAAGAAAATAATTTCTGTGTCAAATTTTTTAGTAACCAAATTAACTCTCATCATTTATATCAAAAGGCACCGATAACGATATGAATTGAGCCAATAAGAAATTTATCCTCTGTGCCGCATGAACTGCTAGCTTTCACACGGTTCTAGGCGGTGAAAGTGCGCGAGACAGCAGCCGAGGCACCTGCCCAAAACGGGTGATAGAAGTGGAATTGCTGCGTCATCCGGAACCCATAATTTAACGCGCCGAGCTGAGGGTCCACCCAGGATAGAACGGGACTCCTCTTTCCAGGTCAGTAATTTGGTCCTATCAGCTCGGCATGATCAATCGCGATACAAGAGTACACGGGGATGGCATGGCAGCGACTGGAAAAATAGCAGCCGTGTTTTTTGATTTCTTATTTTTCTGCCCTTCGGCATGATTTCATTTTCGCTGGACTCCCGAAACGGTTGGGTTTGTCCAGTTGACTGGAATGGTCCAATCAAGATGTCCGAATGTTTTCAGCACCTTGCAATTGGGTCGTTTGTTTTCGGAAACAATCAATTTTATTTTAGGTTGTTTGTTTTTTCACAGACCCATTTGGCGGCTTTGTCACCTATAGAAATGCTGGATGATATTATCCGGAGCATGGAGTTTCCGAACGGATTGTTGCTAAAAACTATATGTTTAGAATGCTTGATCTCTGAAACTGAATAAACTACCTGTTTTTTCAATTTATTCACGCATGAAAGTAATTTAAAAACACGAATTAATCTACCGGTGGGGTCTTCCTAATAAACCCTAACATATATTACTGATAAATTTGATACACCTCTGATCTCACTTTGATCGGTTGTCATAAGAAAACCCGTAGTAGCTGTGTGGAGTGGTGTGACGAATATATTTGCTGAGGCAGGTTTAATCTCCTTTTATTGAATTTTTGATTTGATTGATAATGTCCAAATGTTCTATGTAAATTAGAGTTTTCAATTTAGTGTTTAAGTTGTTCACTTCATGAGTAGTAGACTAAAAGGAATCCATTCTATGCATTGGTAGATTGATTGAGTGAGAAAATATGAGTTTTTTTTTCTTGTTTTTATTTGAGTGTTAATATTCCATGAGATGAGTCATGAACAAATCCCCTGCTTTTAAAAACAGCAATTGCTTGAAATACATAAAATACCGTTTGTATGTTACAATGGACATTCTATATCTGAACTTTTTTCCTCATAATTATATTTAAATACTGTATAATGAATCATTATACCAAGCGACAATCTCGGTAGCGTCGATCTTTGACTCTGACTTTAGATGCCCGCCTCAAGATAGCGCTTAGAACAACAACCGGTCGGATCGCCCTGCACCCAACGACGGCACTGCCGTTAGATCTAAATTATATTTTCTCGCCGCTCTAGCAGCGAACTATATTTCCCTTGAAACTTCCACCAATCCAGTCGGCTCAAAAGAGCGATACACATTTCCTTTTCGTCGTATCATCCATAATCTCATAATTCGATTGTCCGCCCTGAAATACGACCGATGAGCTGTCAGGAGTCCTGCTGTGGGTTTCTTCTGTACAGCCTACCTATCTCAACCGGCTGTCGCCAACCATCGGATGACGGCGGCGGCGGGATCTGCTTGATGCAACTAACTTCAGGGACAATCACGCAGGTAGAAAACTAGCATTTCGACAAATGCCGCTGGCAAACTGGGTTCGCTTGCGCCCCTTCGGGATACGTTGAAGTTTTTTTTTTCTGTGAAAGTGATCCTTTTTTTCTAGTTTGTTATTTCTGCTGGTTTAAGGAAATGTTTCGAATTATCAGACAAAAGTTCGTCTACAATCAACTTGACAGGCTCGGAGCTTGTAAGTAAAAAGCTGCTAGGTAGATATGTAGCATCCCGTAGATTTGTAGTGCCTGTCAAAAGGTGAAACAAATAATGGATAGCCAGAGATAAAGCCATCCGCAAAAGGTTCACACTCTAAGGGGTTTCCTTTGTTGGTGCTCGAAAAATAATAATGTAAGTGATAATGAAGTCATCTTTCAGACTGCGCGCAAGGTGTGTTGTACAAATTTGCTAGGGTTCTCAGAAGTGGCCTATTGTTGTGACCCCTAACATCTTGCGTGTAGTGAGAAAGCAGCAGTTTTCTTAGGATGTTAGATAATAAGAGATCCCGCTTGCGTTAGGATGGTTCGATTTTTAAAAGGCGTGGAATTTAGTGGAATAGATGTGCGTAAAATCTATTGCTTGGTTGAATTTTGTTAGTAAATAATCGATTTATTTATATAGACGCTTTCGAGAATGCAATGGTAAGGCAACTATATGAGGTAAACAGTTATTGATACTTATTACACTTATTACATTAAACCTAATACTATATTGTAATATACATCCCAATGTCGCAGCTCAACGATCTGATGACAAACTGTACGAGCCAAACAGTAATAATATATGTGTAAGTAAAACTTTCATCAGTTCTTGATGCTGTAATCGAGTTAATATCTTCAATTTGATGTGAAATCTTATAGGAATAGTATGCTGAAGCCGCTTTTTACGCATTTTCTTGATTAGGTTTATTTTGACGCGGCCACTTTAAATGTTATATGCATGGGTATCCTTTTTAGGTTTCATAAGATGAAATTTCACAGTTCACTGCAATTAAAAGTTTTAAAACTCAGTGTCATTTCTAAGGATATTAAAAAGAAATTTTGGATAACATTATTTTTTTCATAGGAACAGAGGAGGGTTAAAGGCAGTGGAGGGCGGGAGGAGTTGAATTTTCAACCCCTTACCTGCCCTACGGGCTATTCGGGTATCCGCATTTTGAAATTCTTGTATTTTTGACAATTTTCATCCGGTTTCAAAAGTTTTAGCACCGAAAGATTCAGTAACTTTTCTACTTCGAAATCAGTGTCAGCCTCAAAAGAATTTTTCCAATGCCGGAAATCCGGTATTTCGGGAATATGTTGAACATTTGAACAGAGTCTTGCAATTATTGATTCAAAGTTCATATTTTTTTCCAGCCGGGGGGTCTACCGTAGTTGGTAATATCTGGGTTCGAATCCCAACGCCCAGAAGTTATTTTGAAATTAAGATGGTGACTTCCGATTTCCGGAAAACAGCTAATGCAAGTAAGCTTCGTTTTTAGCAACGTTTGATTCCGTTCTTGGCAACACTGTTTTTCGATTTTCAATTCTCGACTCATTTAATCGTTTACTGATTGGCGGCTCACAACTAATCTTCATAGTTTTCTTCAAGTGTAAATACACACAATATATGACACATTTTGAGCTAATTCTACTGAGGGGCTGGCAACATTCTTTCAGAGAAAGATTAAAAATTTGTGAGCCTGTAGGCTTTACTACCATAGAAAACGCTACATTCTTTTCATTCTTTTTGCCTTTCTCCTAGAAAGGTATAGCAATCACTGAAAACCAAAGGTATAGAAGTGCTCCAAAGGGTCGAATCTAGTATATCAATCGACTTAGTTCGACGAGCTGAGCATTTTCTGTATGTGTGTATGTATGTATGTGTGTGTGTGTGTGTGTGTGTGTGTGTGTGTGTGTGTGTGTCTGTGTGTGTGTCTGTGTGTGGCTGTGTGTGTCTGTGTGTGTGTGTGTTTGTGTGTGTGTGTGTGTGTGTGTGTGTGTGTGTGTGTGTGTGTGTGTGTGTATGTATGTATGTATGTATGTAATGGTCTCCCAATCTCACTCGATTTTCTCAGAGATGGCTGGACCGATTTTCATGAAACTAATTACAAATGAAAGGTCTAGTTGCCCCATAAGACCCTATTGAATATTATTGTAATCGGATTTGTTTCGAGGTTATGTATCAAAATGTGAAAATCACAAAACTTCATCATCTCAGAAACTACAAAACCGATTTGAAGAAAATTGGTATCAAAAGAACGAGCTTGTTTTTTGAACCATTTGTAAAATAATTTTATAATGATTGGATATGTTGTTCGAAAGTAATGCAAAGAAACGTGTTTCAAACACTGTTTAAACTCACTTACTTTTCTCAGAGATGGCTGGACCGATTTTCACAAATTCAGTGTCATATGGAAGGTCTTGTTGCCCCATAAGACCCTATTGATTTTTTTTGTTATTGGACTTTAACTTGTCAGTTATGTATAACAATGTGAAATCAGGCTATGACAAGATATACATGTTTCTAAGACTGTTTGAACTCACCCACTTTTCTCAGAGATGGAAGGACCGATTTTCACAAAATAAGTTGCAATAGAAAAGTCTAGTTGCCTGATAAAACGCTATTGAATTATATTATAATCGGACAGTAACTTCATCTGTTATGTATCAAAATGTAAAAGTTATGAAACTCCATTATCTCAGAAACTACACAACCGATTTGAACAAAATAGGTATCAAATGAACGGGGTGTCTTTAAAACCCCTAAATAACGAATTTTATGATGATTGAACATGTAGTTCGAAGGTTATGAAAAGAAACGTGTTCAGAAAACTTTATCAAATTCACTCGTTTTGCCAAAGATTGCATCTCTGATTTCAACATTCTTAGTTTTAAATTGAAGGTTTAGTTGCTTTATGACAAGTTGACAAAATCGAAAAAAATGCTGCTCTAAAGCTCAAAATAGTTACCCTAGAAAGACAAAAATTCACAGGGAAAGCTATAATTTTTCATTTTTTCTTAGTTTGAACTTCGGGGCAACACTTGTGTTGACCAGTGTAATCGGACTTTTATTTTATCCATTATGTGTTAAATTGTAAAAATATTGAAAATCTCTTCTTTCAAAGGTTACACGACTTATTTAAAAAAAAAACTGGTGTCGCAAATTCGGATTTCAAAATGAAGTATGAAGTTGATTCCTGGTCTCTGAGCATCATCCCGGGTACAGAAAAACTCACATTGGGTAATGTTTGTCCCTTTTAGACTGGTAGAAACCTGAAGCTACTGTCTAGAAATTTAAAAAAACTGTCGCCATCTTCGCCATAGAAATACCCAGATTAGGCAGTTCGGCAATTTTATGATTTTATGATTATCAGGAAACCAGCAGTGGTCATCTGGATTGAAAATTGGGTTTTAGGACGGATTCTGGCCACTGGGTATAATCCAAAAGGGTTTCAAGAACCCATATCGATTGGTATTTGGCCATTCATTAGATGCCTCTCTGAAACGATCAGTAATATCAACTGCGTTAAAGAATTTCAATTTCACTGATAAGATCATTCAAATTAATGTATAAGGAACAACATTTAATTATACATTATTTGAAATCTACTGACTAACGTTGACTTAAAGTATCTGAATATTTATAGGCAGTATATGAGTACAAATCGATTATACCACAATCAAAAACAAAATCGCATCAAATAGTTGAAGGAATTTAATGTTATTTGCATGTATATGTGTTAATTTATATTCATATCGTCGGTTTCGTGCAACTCTGGCACAACTCAAAAAACATAGTTTCGAGGAAATCGCGTTTGAAAATTTGCGTCAAAAATTTATTTTTCGATTTTCAAGAAAACTTCGAAGTTTAGGATTTCCAATCCTTATTTAACACCTTTGGGTCTATTATGCACATATGACGTGCTCACGTTGTCCAAGTTAAAACCTTATTTTTACTAACTTTATGGAGAAATTTCGATTTGTGCAGCAAAGGCACTTCTACTCATAACTCTGGAATTTTTGTGATTTTCGAAATGGGATTTCGTGTGATGAAACTTAACAGTATTTGGCATCGTTTGCCATCAAAAACTCAACAATGCAAAATTTTGAGTTGTGCCAGTGTTGCACGAAGCCGATGATATGTTAAATTTTAAATGTTCGGTATAGTTGTGCTGTTGGCTACCAAAAATTTGTTGTTTGGAACGAATAACAAGTCCAGCAGAAATAGTCGAGGTGTATATATTAAGTGTTGAAGTAAATCTATTTCAACAAATTACAAGTTCGAAGGAGAAAGGCTGAGTCTCACCGCTAGGTGGATTAATTTAGGTTTTTTATTGAAAATACATTTAGACTAACATTTGAAAAGGTCTGTAGTTAAACATCTCATTTATATATCGATATATCTAGATATAGACGACAGTTTACACTCTTAAGGAGAAGAAGTTTTTCAAAACAAAATGTCTGCAATATTTTGTGAATAAAAGTTATTTCCATGTTTTTTTCTTGTTTATATGAGTACAGAAAATTTTGTCTCCAACTTTAGAAACATTACTAACTCAACAAAATGCATAACTCGATATATTTTTTAGTGAAAAATTTAGCTATAAAATATTTGTTACAAACAAAATTTCCACTACTTCAAATAAAGTGAAGGACTACTGAAAAGTAACAAAAGTTATCCGTTCCAGGGTTCTAGCAGCACCCTTCATCAAGTTGGTTATGGTTTTGACCATAACTTAAAATTTTTGGGGCATTCGAAAACTTCAAGTAAACGCGCAAGTAACACTTGACTAATGTCAACCCACACTAAGTCACATAAGAAGTTCTTACGTTTTATTTTTTATCATTTGTAGCACCGTGAAATAATTGTGCGATAAAAGCCAAAAAATCTGGTTTTATTAAAAAAATATAACTTACCCAAATATCAGCCGATTTCCACAAAACTACTTCATTTGATTCGGAATTGAATGTACTTTCAAAACTTTAGTGTATTTGTGGTATTTTTCTTACTAAAATAGACGGCAAATTTCAAATTAAGTTGAAAAATTGCGTGACAAAGTCTAAAAAATTAGATTCAAACTCAATTAACTCTATATGTTTTATTGATATTAGTACAAACCAGTATATATTTTAAAAGCTCTATTTGTCCCCTTTCTAAAACTGCTAAAATCGGTTAATAAATGACTGAGTTAAAAAAAAATTGTACGCGCTGAGGCCTAAAAAACGTATTTTGACCGTAACTTCAGATTTTGGGGGTGTTTGGAAAATATCTAGTATGAGCGAATGTTATCCTCAACAAAATCTACAACCTACACTAGGTCACTCCAGAAGTTATAAATCGCTGTGGCACAGCGTAATCTTTCATTTTTGCTGGTTGAGGCTTCTGGAATGCACTTTTTGATTCATTTTGTCGACCAGTGTTATTATTGTTCTATACTTATAACGTCCCATCACAATTGTAGGTCAGTCAACGTGTAGATTATGTTCAAAAA
The DNA here is from genome assembly GCF_029784165.1 of Wyeomyia smithii. Classification (NCBI taxonomy): domain Eukaryota; kingdom Metazoa; phylum Arthropoda; class Insecta; order Diptera; family Culicidae; genus Wyeomyia; species Wyeomyia smithii. Next base: position 206,653,986 of record NC_073696.1, read on the forward strand.
TGGATGAAAAATCTGAGAAATTTTCAACTACCAATGTTTTAACATAACTTTCTTTGTTCTGATGTGTATTTTCGATCATCAAAGAGTTTTGCTTCAACTGAACTACTCTTGCTAACATTTATAGTGCGAAATTCTTGTTTATACCACAACTGTATAGTATCAACTACCAATATTCGCACTACGAAGTTCCATTCACAGCGTTGTTTTTGAGATTTTCAACTTCACCATTACAACTTAGACTTGGCAAAACCGACTTTCTTCAAGACGAAAATTTTCTTTTCCTTAAAATTCATAAACATAAGATTTCCAAAAAATACTGGTAGATAACACTGGTCAACACGGGTGCACTCCAAAAGCTCAAATGCGAGAGGCCGTTACTTCCGACGGCGGGTCGGCGGCCGGCTCGGGCTGTGGAAACCACGGCGGCTTTGTGCCGCCTTGGTTCCTTGCCCTCGTTGATGCATGCCGCATGAATTATTTTATGTTTATTTCTACGCAACAAGACATTAGGATTATTGAGTGTTATATCTAACATCGTCTCCCAGATGGTCTCGAGGTACGATGCTGGCCTAACAAGCCTGTCGTCGTAGGTTCGGGTCCCGGCTCGGGAGAGACTATCAGTGTCAGTAGGATCGTAGCGCTAGCCCCGCAATTGTCCTGTACACTGAATGGTCGGCTGCGAAGTCTGTGTATAAATAAACAGAAGTTCGAGTTCCGTATCGAAATGTAGCACCAAGGCTTTGCTTTTATCTAACATCGTTCGGTATAATACACAAGTTTTTTTTTTATTTTTCAAAAATATAGTCATAAAATTTGGCGCTGTGTGAAAGAAAGGTCATCCCTAGACCTCATTTGATATTCAAAAAAATAAAAAGCACGTACAGCTTCAGGTTTTACTTGTAGTGTTTCTGCCTTTGAAATATTCTGCCTTGTGTGTACGGTCATAGAATTCTTCCTTTTATGATTCTGCCTTTTGTGATTCCGCCTTTTGTGACCTTCCTTGTGGAGAACCCGAATCAATTATCACCCCGAGGTAGTATGATACCACTTTTACTAGAGCGGTTTTTATTTTTTCCATTTTATACAGGTCGGACTCGATTATCCGTAGCTGAGCAGTTCCAAAAATATATCCCAGTCTTGATATTTTATTTAAATCGTCATTTTTTATTTGGCTGAAATTTTGCCTAGACGTTTTATAGGCAAAATATGCCATTTTTTTCTATTGGTTTAATTTTTGGAACACGACTCATTTTTGAGAAGCTATTGAAAAATGTTTTTTTTTGGGAAGCTATTGATGATTACAAATATTTTTGGAGCCAAAACGGTTTGTTTGAACGGTGTGACATCCTTGGCAACGTTGTAGACAATAATTTTGTCTTTCCGAAAAAATATACAATCTAAAAACAATATATATTTTTTGAAAATAAGTTAAAAAAAAAATTATCTAACAAAGCTTGCATTTTAAAAATCTGATTTTTTTTCAAAAAAAAATACAAAAGATTACCTAAACAATGAAATCGGTCTGATCATGGAGAAATCAGGAAAAAATTTTTAATCATCAGTACCTTCCCAAAATAGTATTTTTCAATAGCTTCTCAAAAATGAGTCGCTTTCCAAAAAAAATAAACAAATAGCACAAAATGGCATCTTTTGCCTATAGAAACCTATCATTAACGGTCGATTGAATTGGTTGCCTGTTTTTTGTGTGAAATTGCTCAACTGCGATTGTTGGAGACTCGATTATTCGGAGTTATCTCTTTTTCTTGTATTTCGGATTTTGTGACATTTGTGATGCTTTTTGTTGCCACTTCCATCTAGAAATTTAATGCAGTTTTTCTGTGCTATTTGCTGCGTAGTTAACTCATTGCCTAAAGAGAGGTGACACGACTGATTCATCTCGTTATGATTGAATTTTCTATGTTTGACAAACATCGACATACAGTCGCTAGATAGTTTTCAAATTGTATATTAACATAACTGTTCTCGACGAGAAAAAATAAATACAATATGAATAAATAATCTGTTAGTAATATGTTTTACAAAACTCTGGTTAATCGTCCGACCTGTAACAAATAATCATTTTTATAGGAAAACGTCTGTTAACCTCTCAATCCAAAAAACAACCCAACAAATGATTTTAAAGATCTTTCTGCCTATCAAGGAATCCAAATATATTTATTAATTTTATCACGAACAGGAATGTTTAAATAGTACGATACCATATTTAAATTATGTTGAGGCCACATATATTGATCAAAGCAGGTGTAGTTTTAAATAGTCTTTAAATTTCTTTTCTTTCCATAACTTATTTGGTTCATATCAAATTGTTATGAAGTTTGTTATTTGTAAGTTTGAGAGATGACTCGTTCGTATGACACGAGTTATGTTCAAATAAGTCATATAATCTTTGAGATAATAGACTTTCGTTGTTTTATTAACAATTTTATACATAACGGTTGCTTAAGTTCGATTATAATCAAATGAAAAGGGAAGGTATCAAACTTTGAAACCACGTGTTCAATCATAATTCATTAGTTAACCCTTAACTAGCCCGCTCGTCTGATAATAATATTGATCAAATCGGTGGTGTAGTTTCTGAGATAATGAAGTTTCGTGACTTTCACATTTCGGTACATTACAGACGAAGTTACAGTTCGACTACAGTAAAAATCGAGGCAGCTAGATTTATTAGTTGACACTAATTTTGTGGAAATCGGGTCAGCCATCTCTGAAAAAAATGAGTGATTTCAAGTAGTCTTCGGAATATGTTTTTTCGTTTTATAGCAGGATTTCATATTTTTAAACATAACAGGCAAAGTAATAATCCGATTGCAAATAAATCAATGAGGTCTTTTTTATGAAAATCGGTCCAGCCATCTCTGAGAAACATGAGTGAGATTAAATAATCCCAAGAATACGTTTCTTTCCATAAATTTTGAACCACAAGTTCAATCTTCATAAAATTCAGCGGTTAAGAGTTTTTTAGGTAGCCCGTTCGTTTCGTTTAGTCAAATTGGTTGTGTAGTTTCTGAGATATTGACGTTTCGTGATTTTCACATTTTGATACATAACCTCTAAACTAGGAATCCGATTACAATAAAACTCAATAGGGTCTTATGGGACAACTAGACCTTTTATTTGCAACTATTTTCATTGAAACTGGTTCAGCCATCTCTGAGAAAATCGAGTGAGATTGGGAGAGCATAACACACACACACACACAAACACACACACACACACACACACACAAACACACACACACACACACACATACAGAAAATTCTCAGCTCGTCGAACTGAGTCGAGTGATATACAACATTCGGTCCTTTTGAGCACTTTCATGCCTTTAGTTTTTGCAGTGATTGCTATACCTTTTGCAGGAGAAAGGCAAAAACGTACGTTACAATAATTTGTCTACTTTTCTGTTAAGGTTTTCGTGTTTTCAGAAAATCCGAAACTCAAACTCACTCAGAACAAAATTTGGTTATTCTCCAGCTGTAAATGCAGTATGCAACACGTAATAGCGTTATATACTGTGGCAAGTTTGAGAGTGCTACACTCCCGTTATTTGCTTCCATCCGACTAGTGATGGATATCCTTTTCCGACCGAGCCTACACAAACACAAACTGTAAAATTTGGTGCCCCAAGCCACTGAGTTTTTCTTCAGGGACTTAAATGAAATTTCTCCTAAACATAACGTTGAAGCGACGAACCCGGCGAGCATTTACTAGTGCCGTCGTTGACGTAAGTTGATGCATTTCTACACTGGCTAAAGGCACCATATTTCACAGGAATGGTTGAAATGTTATAATCTTTCTAGAGAAACTATTTTGAGCTTTAGGGCAACATTTTTATTTCGTTTGGCGATCAGTGTTATGGTGCGAAACAAAACCAAAAATGATTGATTTTCAACTCATCTCTTTGTATTTTCGATATGACAATTATTTTACCTAAAGGTTGGAGCAATCTTCACCTTTCGATCGAAATATTGGTATTGAACACTCGTTCAGTGGAAGTGACATAATATGTATTTTAAGAGGGCACATTTTCATTACAATTTCCACAGCATGCCACGCTAATAAAGAATGACGTAGTCCCACGTCAAAAATCCAAAAAAAAAGTTTGTGTTAATCTCTCCTTTTGAATTTTTTTCTTAATGATTACTGAGTCCTTAGTTTTTGTGTTTTTCCCATAAGAATATTTAGGTATCTAAAACTGTTTTCGTCATCATAATGAATGGATTTGTAGTTTTGTTTTATTAATTTAAATTATTTTTATTAATTTTTATTAATTAGTACAATTTGGAAAGTCGAGAATGTTCCTAATAAATAAAGAACAGGTTTAAGTAGCGGTAAAAAGTTGAGTGAACACAGTGTGTAATGTGATAAATACGATTCAATTCTCATTTCTGGGTATGGGACTACTTGCATAAAAGCGGCTGCTACCGATGAAATGCGTCATCCTTTCTTCGAAGCAAAAAACCTGCCGAATGACACCCAAGCTGAAGTAGTCCCCCCTATCGCTTCTGATTTCAAGAGTAGATTTGATGAAATTTTAATTTTTGATATCATTGTCGTAGTCTATAATAGGCGCCCTGAAAATTTTTGAATCGTTCAACTTTCAACAGTCTACCAGCTATCAACTGTTATCTTTTACACCGAAACGATAATTTTTTTGTATCCAAAATTTGTTATGATACAGTTAAGGTCACAAATTATGATGTGCTGCCAGCATCATCTTTTTTTTTGTCTTCGTGCTGATATATTTCCGAAACTGATGTATTTCCAAACTGAACTGTACTGATATATTATTCAAAACAATTAGCGCCTTTTTAAAAATTGCTTACATTAGCCAGCCAACTTTAAGTGCTTCTCAATTATTGCTAATACACTTATATATTGAAAAATTTACTATGAATTGCATCTCTTGACAAATTTACAAAAATAATGCTTGAATTGATGCAACGGTGATCTCAAAAATAAAGTTTAAAGTTGGAAAATGTAAAAACCACGTGGTATGCTAGTAATTTAGACACTAACAATATGTCCTAATTCTGTCTATAATATTTGTTCTTAATTATCTCTTCAACGGCAGGGAACGATAGCCAAGCATCAATCAAACGTTCCTAATTTTTACTCCAACAAACATCGATGGTTCCCGGGAAAACTATGCAAACGAGCACTTTTTGAACACGATCGATTACCGGCCACCGGTCTGTATCAGCCCGGAAGAATAGAGCGGTACGGTTTCCTAATTAAAAATCAACAAGAATCTCGATTCTCGCCCAAGCCATAGCCACTCTACCCTCGGGGCCAAATATTACCATCGCCGAGAGCAGACAAGGCGTGCGAAAACCAATCTCGTACTGGTCCGCGGCAGCGCCCTAGCTAACGAAATCTATTACACATTAACCGATCTAGTGCCTGTACGGGGGTCTTTCGGAACCGAATCGAATCGAGGCTTCACAGTGCCTGAAACGAAACAATTTGGAGTGATTCGTTTCGCTCGTCACAAGATAATATGTAAATATTTTGAAATGCTCATCATTCTCCATCGATTCCGGCCTCGTTCGTGCGGACCGTGTGAGGAGCTGGTATGAATCTTCAACCACGCATCCGATTGTGGGTATGAGGCTCTCCCGGATTGTTCGTTAGGCCCAGTTTGTAGCCAACACTGCTCGCAATGGAGAACGAATGCAGAATTGGACCCGGGATGCGTACATCTCTATTGAATATTTATCGGAATTTCATGCATACATTTGCTCCTTTTATGCGCGAGGTTCACTGATTCTTTCGGCTCGTAGGTGCTACGGCACGAATGGGGTACAGATGCTGGTACGGACCAGAATCAGAAGTTCATTAACGAAGCCTATATGCTTCCACGTTTGCCAGCCCAGTAACGCAGAGCTTATTGCCGGGCGTTCTCGGGCCAAGGATTACTTTTCATCCCGACCAAACGGCGGTTCACGTCTGTTTCCGATCGGGCCGACATTCGTTTGACGGACTTGGGCTGGTATATGTATTGTTTGGTGACTGAAATCCCCAAAGCCCGCACCGCAACAAAGAGCGTGTTAGGGCGTCATTACCGAGATTGACACATTTAAAAGAAGTCCGGTTTGACCATTGCATCCGCCAGTCCAGCGACACGGTGGGCTAAAGTGCCGCTCGACCTCAAGGTTCGTCCCCGGAGAAATGAGTGATGTGTTTGGACTAGGCGCGTCTATTGAAGGGGAAATCAAATATTCATTTGCTCCATCATGAGGTGGATGCCGGATCATTTATCTCCTTACCGTGTCGAATCGTGGGTTGATATTTTTTTCGAATGAGACAATTTTAGTTGGATAGAACTTATACACTAAGGTTTTCTTTATAAAGAATATCAAAGAATATCGAAAGTAATTTAAAAATCATGCGAGACAAAAAAACGCTTGATAGAATCCTCAATTGAATTTCAAAGTGGTTTTAAACCTTTTATTGATGCAGGGTTACTTTTTCGATTTCTATACTGGGGTAATCTTGTAGAAGTGAATATTAAGCAGCCACGGATGTTTAAGTATTGATTACGCTAAACAATACATTAAAAGAAGTTCATCATTCTACATCAGCTAAACATAACCCGCTCTCTACTATATATAAACAAATAACAAAACATAATTTATCACTTAAACTGAACCGCTCACCGATGACGTGCGGACAAATTCCGTTAATCTAAGCCATCAAAATTCATTTACTATGAATGTCTCCTAACGAGGTATCAAATGCTCGTCACGTTGAAGCAACTAACCCACAGAATCGAGTTTGGAACACTCTCACCACCTCAGAATCTATCGGACCTTGTCACCTTGAAAATACTACCGAGCACAAGCTTCGTCGTCGTCGTTTTTTCTCTCTATAATTCAACATCAGCGCGATTCCACGCAATCGATCCAAAAGGGAGCCAGTTGCCAGAGTAGCGGAGAAGGAAAGCATTAATAAAAACCAGAGCATGAATTATTGTCGACGCGTGCCTAGAGTAATTTAATCATTTTCATTAGTCCTGGTCCTGTTGAACTGCCACCCGAACAACCAGCGACAACAAAGAGCGTGCAAGCCTCAGCCTTTTTCGTCTGCAGCAGCCAACCGCGCCGGATGGCGAAAATTTTTCCCCACACACGCGTGTTTTCTCCTAGATGCACTGTCCTGAGGGGAAAATTGAATTGAATTTTTACAGCTTTATTAGTACGACCATCCGAACTGTTGCGGGTTCGCATGAGAATCACTCCTGGTCCAGTGGACTTGGCGGTTCGCACTGCAGATGAGTAATGTTTCGACAATATTAAACGCCACGAACTGCCAGGACTAAAGGGCATTCGTCGTACACGCGTCGAAACAGTTTAGCGAAGAAGCGTTCGGTGAACGTTCGTCTCTAACATGGCGTAGAACAAGTTTTAGCGGCGGTTTGCGGCGAACAAGTGGCAAGCGATAGGATGCGTTTTGGCGAATGCTGCACCAGACGTCGGCATGCATGTGTACACAATTAAGCCGCCTATTGGTGAGCAATTACGAGGAGCATGTCTGGTAAATGAAGCTATTGGCGAAATTTATGAAACGCTTGGGACGAATAGGCGCCGCTCTGGCTCGAGAAGACACGTGAGCAAAAATTTAATTTATTTCATTTAAACTTTGTAATGCGTTTCTGGGATTAGTCGAAAGCAGCCGCAATAAAACAGTTGATGTATTATTTTACTAAAAGGTTTCTTGTGGCTAGCTCGTCTCATAGAGCTTTTACAAAAATTAGGAAATGCTATAAACGAGGATTATCTTGTGCTTACAGTGTTATCAGCATTTCATTGTTTACTTTATCACCAGGAATACTTTATTCGCCCTGTCAGTGATAACGCAAAGATGTGATCGGCATCTTATCCGAAAATGAACAACAAATTGTCTTTTTCAGGATGAAATAAAAACTTGATTGAAGAGTTAATATTTTCTAATGAGTTAATTCACATTTCTAAATTTGTAAAAGTTATAAATTTTACTTCATCTCCGTGTCTCAAAACGTACTGAATTATCTTTTCCTTCAGTCATGAGCACGACATCTGAAAAATTTTATCTCAAAATTTGAAAATTGTCAAACCCCAACCATGACAAGCAACTTACTATATTATTTAAAATGGTCAATCCTTGTTGAAGCGCAAAATTCGATTGATCTGATTAGTCAACGTTTATTTACTAGAAAAAAATGACTGATACGCAAGCAGCCGGGTTATCTTTCTTATTAAAGTATTCTACTTCAGCCTTGCTGTCGTGGCTATGCACACAGCCCTCCTGTTATTTTTCATCTTAAAATTGAAAATAATTTCCAGCGTCAATGCTTGATTGCTATGCATCATCACGATTACGGAAATATCCACATTGAGTATTATTCGGTCATTTTCGACTGTTTCCCAGAAGTTGCCATCTCACAACTCAAAATGGTGCCTGACTTCAATTTTTAGCTCATTGCATCATTCTGGTTCCGGAAATACTTATATTGGATGGCATTTGGTTATTTTAGGCTATTTTTCATAAACCGGAAATCGTCATCTTATTAGCAGAGCGTGTAAAATAACGAACCGATCTTGTTGAATGGTTACAGTGGAATGAGAAAATATCTTTATTATAACATTTATATGATTGCTGTGATCCATATACTTTCAGCTGATTGCTTTGTTAAGTTTGCTTTATCAACACTCCTTCTCAAACTTGACTGGAAGCACTTCAGCTGCGGTTTTATGCTTGTAGAGCTTTACTTTGCTTAATGGTTTAGTGAGCATGTCCGCAACCATATGCTCCGATGGACAGTAAATTATGGTTAACACACCTTGCTGAACGAGGTCCTTGGTAAACTGAAACTTAGTGTCGACGTGTTTGGATCGTCGCTGTAGTTGCTCGGTTTCCAGTTGCCGGATGGTACTCTGGTTGTCCTCGTAGAGCACAATTTGGTTTTCTGGCTCGTTTACGTCTTTCATTAGCTTCTGGATCCAAAGTAGTTCTTGACACGCTTCTGCTGCAGCGATGAACTCGGCTTCGGTAGATGATAATGCAACGCAGGACTGCTTTCTGGCCGCCCAGCAAATTGCACCGCCACCGAAAAGGATTATGTAACCACTGTTGGATTTTCGGTCTCGTTGATCACCCGCCCAATCTGCATCCACGAAAACCTTTAGATCAGCATTATTGTTGCCCAAATTTAGGCAGAGATGCTTCGTCGCCAGAAGGTACCGCATAATTCTTTTTGCTTCTGTCCAGTCTACGACACTCGGGGCACTGACCTTTCGTCCAAGTAACGAGACCCTGATTGCTACATCTGGCCTCGTATTTATCACTATGTAGAGCAAACCACCAATCAAACTAGAGTAGGATTTATTGTTTGGTAGCTTATTGTCTTCCTCCTCCTTTGCTTGCAAATAGCCGGGATCCATTGGGATCAGGGATGGTTTTGCCATTTCGAGCCCAAATCGCGATGCTAATCGGTGGATGTAGCCTTGTTGGTTTAGCAGAAAACGTCCATCAGTTGCACGCTCGACTTGAATGCTCAGATATTGTCGCACGTCGCCGAGAGATGTCGTCTTGAACTGCTTTGATACCATAGCTAGGATGTCGTCGTATTCAGCTTCCGTTTTGCACACGATGAGCATGTCGTCCACATATAATACGATGAGTACTTGTTTGTTGCCCGTAGTTCGCGCATACAGGCATGCATCAGCAGTCGATTTGATGAAACCCAGTTTCTTGAAACAGTCGTCAATCGTTTGATTCCAAATTCGTCCGGACTGCTTCAACCCGTAGAGGCTCTTCTTTAGATGACACACATCTCCGGATGCTCCAGTCTCGTACCCTTTTGGTTGACTCATGTACACATCGTCAGTTAGAGTTCCGTACAGGTAGGCCGACGTTATATCCACGTGTTTTACAAGAAGTTGACGACGAGTGGCAATGGTTAGCAAAGTTCGAAAAGTGACTTGTTTTGCCACGGGAGCAAACACTTGGTCGTAGTCAGTTCCAAATTTCTGACTAAAGCCTTGAGCAACCAGTCTCGCTTTATAACGTGTGATTTGTCCGTTTTCGTTTAACTTTCCCTTGCACAACCACCTACAGCCGATGGCCTTCCGTCCCTCTGGGAGTGCTACAATAGTCCAAGTAGAATTCTCTTGAAGTGATTGAATTTCCTCCTCCATGGCTGCTTTCCAGAATGCGCTTTCAGGTCCATTCAGCGCTTCGTCGTAGGTACTTGGCTCAGCTACTATAGCCACATTCCCCATTTCGTGGAATCTTTGGGCCGGTTTCTTCACTCGGAGAGTCGTCGCAGGAAATATAATTTTCATCCTCACTACCTTTTCCACTTTCATTTGGGACTTCGGGATTTTTTGCTGCCTTAGGCGGGAACGGTTGTAGAACACCAGAATCATTACTCGCCGATTGCATAGGTGGTAACGGCTGAAGAAGGTCTTCATACGATTCTTCCTCAAACTTGGGAATGTCTATACCGGGTTGCACCAACTCCTCCTCAAAGAAACGAACGTCCCGACTAATCGCTAGCTTGTTAGTAACCATATTGATGAACCTGTAGGCCTTGTGGTCCCTAGAGTAACCGACGAATGTCATTTTCTTTGACTTGTCCTGAAGTTTGCTACGTTTTTCTTTTGACACATGGACAAATGCTCTACACCCAAACACCTTCAAATGGGAAACGTTCGGCTTGCGTCCCCACCAAACTTCGTATGGTGTGATCTCCACAGCACGTGAAGGTAGGTGGTTTTGTAGATATACGGCAGTTGCGGTTGCTTCAGCCCAGAATCTAGCAGGCATTCCGGCATCAATCAGCATGCACCGACACATTTCAATGATGTACCGGTTGCGTCGCTCCGCCACTCCATTTTGTTGCGGCGAATATCCGGCAGTGAATTCGGGTTGGATTACATGCTTGCGGTAGAACTCCATCAGTGCATCGCTCAAATACTCCCCTCCCCGATCAGATCTTATGCGCTTGGGATACTTTCCGAACTGCGTATGGACGTAATTAAAGTATTCTAAGATCCGGTCAGCGACGTCGGATTTTTTCTTTAAGAAGAAAACAGTACAACAGCGACTGTGATCATCTAAAAAGTAACGAAATCCACTTATTGAGGGTATCTCCAATGGTCTATACACGTCCGAGTGGATGAGGCCTAATGGTGCGGTGGTCTTATTCTCGGTGGACTTGGGAAAAGGAGTTCGAGTCTGCTTGCCTTTCACACAGCATTCACAACCTTCACGTATTCCGCAATCCGCCACCGACATCCCAGTGACAAGCTCCTTCTTCATAAGCATTTCCAGTGAATCTGGATCGCGATGTCCAAACCGCCGATGCCATGTATGTTGGCAATCTTTCTTATGAGACACAGTTGCCTTTGAAGCAATGTCGTACTCCAATTTGTTGAGGCGATATAACCCTTTGCACTTAGTCGCTACGGCGATCTCGTTGTCATTTACGATGATTCTGCATTTTCCGTCAACAAACTCAACCTTCGCCTTCCGAGTTGCCATAGTGAGCACGGACAAGAGACTCGCTGACAGCTTTGGCACGTACATTACGTTGTATAGTCGGATTTTATTCATTCCTCCAGAGCTGTTCAGACATTTGATTACGCCGGTACCAGTACCAGCGATCGCCACTACACGCCCGTCAGCCGTCAGCGAAAAAATCCTTGTTAGACGTCATGTGCGAACTCGCACCGGAGTCAATGATCCAGTCGTTCGCCGTGTCGCCGCTTCCAATGGTCAGTGCGTACATATTGCAGTTACCACCATCTCGAGCGGCTTTTGCATTCCGCTTCTTGGGTCCGATTTGTTCTCGTTGCAGTTTCCTGCAGTACCGTTGTTTGTGACCAGGCTTTTTACAGTGATGGCACACAATTTGTTTCCGTCCTGCTGCTTTCAGTGCTGTTCCTCCGCTCGTGCCACGGCTTTACTTACTTGCCTCGTCCAGCAATTTTTCTCGGATTAGGTTCAACGTCAAGGCATCATCCGTACGCGTTTCGAGGGCAGTAGTCAGTGCGTTGAAAGACTTCGGCAATCCTCGCAGGACAAAGGCCACCATGGTGTCTTCTCCCAGGTCCTTTCCTACACTACACAGCTTCGTGTAGAGATCCTCAATTTTCGTGAGGTACTCGTCCATGTCGTCCCCTTTCGTGTACCGGGTCTCACACATTCGTTCTAGGAGAGAAACCCTGGTTGATAGAGTTGCCTTTGTGTGGTGTTTGGCCAGTGCTACCCATGCGTCATTTGCTGTTTTCGTTGCACGAATAACTCCAAACTGATTCTCTTCCAGTAGCAGCAGAATTGTCGCACGAGCTTTTTCATCGCCTTCAATCCACGCCGCCGGAAGACCAGCCACTGCGTCCGCCACGGCTTCACCGTCGCCACCTACTCCATTCGCAAGTGCTGCGGGAGGACCGTTTTTCACGTAGGTCCATAAACCTTCTCGAATTAACAGCGCTTCGGTCCGAAGCTTCCAGGCTTCGTAATTAGAGTTGTTCAACTTCGTTGAATTCTTGAGATCCATCCTATCGCAGGTTTGGCTCTACTTGCAGAACTTCCAGAAACTTCCTTTGTGATGGAAAAAATGAACTTCAACACGTTGCTATGGCCCCATAACCTATTAGCAAAGCGTGTAAAATAACGAATGTGAATGTTTTGACGTAGAATACGTCTTACGGCAACGATTACAGGGACCCTATTTCAATACAGGGATCCAGTTTCAAACCCGAAAACATCTAGAGCATCACAAAAGTTGTCCAATTTCAAACGTTTTAAACCCAGACAGTTTCCAACCGATTTCTGTCATTTTTGCAGCAATCGATTGGAAAATCATTTAAGCACCCGTCCAAATGCAGAAGATTGTAATCTGATTGTTCAAACTACTGTAATATTGAAAATTGTTGAACATTGTCGAAACGCAAATGTCGACTTTTGATTGGTCGCTTGCTGCCTTTCCCTAAAAAGGACGACATAATGGAGTACCTAATTAGCCGGGAATGCACTCTTTGGGCTATATAAGAGACTGTTTCTCCTCAAGCAAATCAGTTTACTAGCAGCAGGCAGCAGCAGCGGACATCAACACCGATGGCAGTAAGCGAAATGGAGCAGCAGCGGGCAACAGCGGCGGCGGTAGTGGTTAGCTGCGGTTCCTACCTTTTTCACTTCAGCTCCCTTTCGATCTGAGTTGGATCCCACCAGCGGTAATCCAATTCAGATATCGTAGGGTGAATACAACCCGAAACTGAAAGAGACTCGCACCGCCAGGTGGTTTGAGAAGCCAACATCATCCAGCGTATGTTTATATACAGTGTGTCCCTAATATATGTATAAGGTGTGTGGCTTGCTATATAGCGTGTCCATGTCTAGCGTGTCTGTGCATGTCTATAGCTTGTGTAGCTTACTCTATAGAGTGTGTGTCTTGCTATATAGCGTGTGTGGCTTGCTATATACAGTGTGGCTAGCGTGCGTGGCTTGCTACATAGCGTGTGTGGCTTTCTATACAGCCAGCTGTATAGCGTGTGTGTATGTTTAAAACGTGTATGCAAATTTGTAGCGCGTGTGTGCATGATTATATCGTGTAACTTGTGCATGTCTAGCGTGTCTGTGTATGTTTATAGCATGTGTGGCTTGCTATCTATATAGCTGTGTGGCTAGCAGTATAACGATTGAAATTTTCATATATAATTGCTAATAAATCACCTCATGTAGAATTTAACTATCACTATAAATCATTCAAAATTAAATAAAAAATTTGCCATGTTGAAAAAAAAAATTCAGTTGTCAATAAATGGCATTGACAAACACAATTTACCTCAAAGTTTATTTGAAGAATTTCTGAGCTAGTGAGCCAGAATCACATAATTTTTCGCGAAAGTCTTACTAATTGCAGCAATCAACTGTAAAATTATCTACGCTATCGTAAAATGCAAAAAAATTGTTATTTGAACTGTTATATCATAAATGGAGAAGGCACTATTTGCCCTTGTCTATAGCCTCTTAGTAGCCACTGCCTAAATTAAGATATCTTAGTGCAACTTGATACAAAAGAAAGCCACGAAACATTTCAATTTCATTCTTGTTTTGGATACAGCAGTAAGTGCAGACGCGGTGCCGGCTACAGAGGTAAACGTCATCTGGAGCAAAGAGACTATTAAATTAATTAACCCCAATTGAGTGTATTCCCAAACCCATTCCAAGAAAGACATTGACATAAGACAGGCTGTCGTATTCTACGTTACCTCTGCGGTCGTGTCTTATAAACAACCTCTTCAACTTTATTTAAAATCTGGAAAAGGCAAAAAAATAACAGGAGGGCTGTGTGCAAAGCCACGACCGCAAGGTTGAAGTAGAACAAGAAAGATAACCCGGCTGCTTGCGTGTCAGTCATTTTTTCTAGTAAATAAACGTTGACTAATCAGATCAATCGAATTTTGCGCTTCAACAAGAATTGACCATTTGAAATAATATAGTAAGTTGCTTGTCATGGGTGGGGTTTGACAGTTTTTAAATTTTGAGATAAAATTTTTCAGATGTCGTGCTCATGACTGAAGGAAAAGATAATTCAGTACGTTTTGAGACACGGAGATGAAGTAAAATTTATAACTTTTACAAATTTAGAAATGTGAATTAACTCATTAGAAAATATTAACTCTTCAATCAAGTTTTTATTTCATCCTGAAAAGGACAATTTGTTGTTCATTTTAGTATCGGATAAGATGCCGATCACATCTTTCCGTTATCACTGGCAGGGCGAATAAAGTATTCCTGGTGATAAAGTAAACAATGAAATACTGATTTAACACTCAAAACTAGACGGCTCACATGTTGTCAAAATAAGTCAACTTTTCATTGAATGCATTTACTAGTGCCCACTATTGCACAGAGACTGCACTTCACTAAAGTGCCTCACTGCATCAGCCGCTAGCGATACTGAGATCCGCTGCAACTAGTTCGCTATCCATAGCCATGCCACAGTTGTGGCCGCTATACGCTGCCATTGGTATCCACTGTCCCTGCATCAGCTGGCCCAGCTGCTATCGTTGCTGGAATCCACTGCAACTAGTGCGCTATCCATTGCTACGCCACAGTTGTGGCCGCTTTCCGCCATCGCTGGTATCCACTGCACTGCTAGTGCTGCTGCTAAGGGAGGACGACTGCTGTTGTCGCAGTCTATAACTATTATGAGCGGCTTCGGCTGAAACAGGCTCTTATATTGGCCAAATAGCATGTTTTAATTTGCAATGTATATGATTCTGTCGACCGTGTTTGGGAAGCAATTTTGCGGAACAGAGAAAATAAAATCTAAATAAAATCTAAATAAAATCTGGATCATTCATGAAAAATCTGGTTCAAAAATCTGGATAATCCAGCTAAATCTGGATACCTGGCTACGCTGGTTGCATGTGTAATCTTTTGCGTTCTGCTTTGCCTTCCGTCTTTCGGATGAAGTTAGAAACAACTTCAACTGACGAAAATATTGCTTAAAATGAATTTCTACAATCGTCGTCGTCTGCGTTTTCATTATCGAACTGAAGCGACCATAGTCAGCTTCAATGAAATCGTTACTTGGATGGATGAGGGTAAATTACTTTGGACAAACAAAGCGTTGATGCTGCTGTTGCGTTTCAGGCCGTGGGCATACTGGCGCGGCTTGCGTTGCAAAGACGGTTCGCCTTGCCGTGGGTTAATGTACAACCCTAAGTAGAGCTGTTCATTAACCAGCGATAGGGCGAGTCGCCTCACAGCGCAGACCGCGCCAGTATTTCCATGGCCTTAGACATATAGGAGCAGGAATAAGGGCTAGGAAAATTATGCTTTAACTTAATGTAAATAGCACGTGCAATGAGACATGTAATATGTAACGTGTAACATATAATGTATAATGAGTAACGTGTAGCGTGTAAAATGCTCCACGCGACGATTTGCAAAGCCTGAAACCAAGTACATCAATCACAGCACCCAACACGCTTGTCCTTACCTCACAGGTCAAAGCGAATAACTTGCTTCGGTTCATCGTCATCATGCAGTTGACGATAAATTTTAAATCGTCAATTGAAGCAAAATTTGCTCGAATCTGCTTTCTTCGTTGCTGTCTTGAAGCCTCAGTTCTTGCAGTTCAATCTGAACAGACGATACAAATACGCCGAAAAAGAAACGACGAAACAAAATGAACCGAATGAAAGACGCTTGTTTTCAGTGTTGCCACATTTGCATCTGTACTGGGAGCTGCAAAAATCTTTTTCATCTGTACCATTTCCGGGAAAAATCTGTACCAAAATCTGTACCAGTTTTTATTTTATATATTTTTGAAAAAAGCAGCTTCAACGTGAATTGTATAGAGAAAGCTTTGACTGCGTTGACTTAGTTAATATCAGTTCCAAACTACTGGCTCGATTGTCAATAAAACTTTTGCACACTTAAGAATGGGGCTCGGTAATGCATATTACCGAACCATTGCGCTTCAATATCCTGAAAATTCAGCCAAAAAACAATGAAACTAATAACTCAGCAACACTACCATTTCAGTTTGGTTGAATCGAGATTTACAAAAAAATGTACCAGCTGCCGCTTTTTAACCGAGGGGTGCCATTCTCGGCAGTAAATAACCGGGATTTGGCAGTAAATTCTAATGCGTGGATTGCAAGATCGCATTCATTGTATCGTTACAGAGTCGGTCAAAAAGTTTTGTCTAATCTCTTCTAACTATTTAAAAAATCTATACTTATCTGTACTTTTTTTCGAAATCTGTAATCTGTACGGTACAGAATCTGTACCGAAAAAAACCGAGAAAATCTGTACATTTCCAGATAAATCTGTACAGTTGTCAACAGTGCTTGTTTTGTGCTCAGTGTGAGGGAGAGCGAAACAAAACGAAGATGATATCAAGTCGGGTTGAAGAAGAAGTTGAGTTGCGTCATCGTCGCTTGACGATGCACTCATGAAGGTGAAGATTAAAGGGCCTGTCTGGACATAATATCTAACAAAACTAAAAAACGTTGTTAGATATACGATAGCAAAAATTGGAGTGATATTGGTTATACTGCAAGCGTTTTGTTTATCTTCTGATTGCGCAGTTTGACCCGCTTCGAATAAATATAGAAATAATGTCTTACAACAAGACACAGTGAGGATATTGTTATTGTTGTACTCATGTTATTAAAAACATCTCTTAAAGCAGAAAAAAACAACTTGTTTTCGAAATGCGGTTGTATTACTGATGAAAAACAACTTCAAACACAATATAACAACACAAGTTTTCATTTGCGCTTGTACACTGAAAATATTTTTTCGTTATTCTCTGCACGCACATTTCGTAAACATGAAATTCGTATATTGTACAGCACTTTTGCTGGATGTATAGAACATTCGTACTGCAAGTTATCGAATAGAATTGCAACTTTACGCATAATTTGTACAATTCACGAATGTACTTTCATACGAACGTGGATAACAACGAACAAAAAAAAAACGGGAGCACGAGTTTTTACTTGAACGAAATTTTCGTGTTCTGTTATTTTTGATTTCGTATAATGTACATGTTATTGCTTAAGCTTACTAATTTTTCGTACTATTTACATTATGCAGCGTTTGTTTGTACGATTGATTGCGTTCATTTCTTGAACCTTTCGTTACGTATACGAATAGAGATCTGCAACCATTTTGACAGTTCTGACGAAAGTATGTACCTTCATATTTAATACTCATTAAAGATATACCACATTGCAAATATTTTTTCGTTATTCCACTCACGCACAATCCGTAAACATGGATTTCGTAGAGTGTACAGCACTTTTGTTGATTTTATAGAACATTCGAATTGCAAGTTATCGAATAGAATTGCAACTTACGCATAAATTGTCCAATTCACGAATGTACTTTCGTATGAACGTGGATAACAACGAGTAATTACTTGAAGGTGTTCTGTGATTTTTGATACCTTCATATTTATTACGCATTGGTTTTGTTGCAGAAAATAACAAAAGGTTTTGTATATAAAACATACGTTTTCGTGGAATAAACTAAAATATATTTTCAGTGTAGTACACTTATATCACATAATTTGTCCAATTCACGAATGTACTTTCGTATGAACGTGGATAACATCGAGTAATTACTTGAAGGTGTTCTGTGATTTTTGATACCTTCATATTTATTACGCATTGGTTTCGTTGCAGAAAATAACAAAAGGTTTTGTACATAAAACATACGTTTTCGTGGAATAAACTAAAATATATTTTCAGTGTAGTACACTTATATCACATGTTTGTGTATGTTTTGTGTGTAACTTGGGTGTTAACCTTTCCATTAACCAGTTTGTGGTACACACGCATGTCGAACTTTGAACGTTTCAGTCCCATCCGTTTGAATTTTCGGTCCAGTTTGGTATTCCAGACCCCTGCTGGCATGCCTGAGTTCATACCATGCTTTCTTCAATATGCATACCTTGAATTGTCATGATTTTAGAACCCATTGGGCTGTTTTAGTATATCTTCTGACCGTCCAAAACGTGGCGTAGCGGACGATAGGAGAAGAGTTTCATTACAGTCCGCTCCCTTTACTTGTGATACTACTTATCACGAGTCACGCCTTGTGACGCTCGATGGTACCGTCTGGGTTAGCCTTGATCTTAAAGATCCAATTACTTCTCAACGGTTTGCGGTCCTTTGGAATCCTCCAGGTTTCATGCCTCGTTGACCTTCAACGTGATGTACTCGAGCTCCAGTGCCTCAATCCACTGGTCAAGGTCCCGGCCTAATGGCTCTTTTACTGTATCATTATCTTTTACCACCTGTGAAAAAATATTCGGCGAGAGATGGTTGTCGCTTCGGATGGTAGGAATTAACTTGCCTTGGACGGAGCTATTGCCGCGGGATTGCGAATAAAGAAAAGAGAAGAAGCTCGTTTTTCTACAGACGGTTCGAATCCACCGGAGACATTTTCCCTCTTTTTTTGACGTAGGACTACGTCTAACCGCACTATATCTAGATACATTCTGTGAAAACTAAAACCAAGGTGTAACGTCGGAATGAAAGATTTCAAACGTTAATACTCATGTAACCATACGATGAACCACAATAATCAATATGTCGTTGGATTGATAAAATGATGGACAATTTTGCGATTCCTCAGTTATCGTTATCATTTCATTGTTTAACAGTGAAAATTGAATAAAAGTTTCAAGGTCGAATTTTCACGAACAATGTACCAATCACATGCGAGCACCCCTGGCACAGACTTCATGAATAGACACCAACTGCTTGCTGTGATATCCTGTATAGCAGTGGCAAAAAAAAATTTGACAGAATCTTCCCGTCCCAATAGGTCAACTAATGTTAGCTTCCATGAACCTAGACTATATTGATGTCTTAAAGGTGAAGCTTTTTCGGAAAGTTCGTATCCACTATCGGACAGTTTTACGTTCTTCTGTTAGAATGTTATTAAAACTGATGTCTTGATGGGAAACATACTGGCACAGGCAACAGTACTGCACCGAGCAATGTATGAATAGAGTGCTGGTCACTCGTCGTCTATCAGTGCAGTATTCGATATTCATTTGTGTGCAGCCAAGCCAAGTGAAGACTACATTGCCGCTGTCGACGCACAGTGGGGCGTGTTGGGTTATCGCGTAGGTATCGTTTTGCGATCTGGAACACAATCGGATTGCCGTTTGAATTGTCTTCTTCTTCTTCTTGTTTTGTATATGTAGTAGCAAACATCAAAATTCAATATGATTGTTCGGGTGCCGCAAAATACGCTGCGAATGTCGGTAGAGGCAGATAGCAGGGTATATAAATTAGGTTCACTGTACAGATAAAATGCGTTGTTTATTTTTGAACTCTACACTCTGTTTTTCTCATGTCCATTTTGAATTTTCTGTGAATATACATTTTTGTTCAAAAATTGTAATTCTTTATCGTTATTTTTTCCACGAATTTGTAACTGCAGGAAAATTTTATTATGTGACATCTTTGCCGCTTGGTGATCGGAGAGTGAGCCATCTTTCACAAGACAAATAAATATTGTTCAATTTCTACTGAATCGTCCTCAATTTAGGTCTGTATAGAAGTTTGCCTTCTCGCGTATTGAAGAAAATTGACTGTATTAGAATGAAAGGTATTCATCAATGTTGAAGAGAATATTTTTTCTTCTAAAATAGAGTGCTGCAAACAAATAACCAAAATACAAACCACGATAAATTGAAAATTCTCATACATGGCAGAATTTGCCAAAAATGAACGGTTCTCTTTTCATGACGTTTTTTCATAGATATTTCCACCAATGAACTAGTTTTAGTTCTAAGTCGTTTGAGGTATCTTTTGATGAATTTAGGCTAATGACCTAGATACTTGATATTACTACCCGAGTAATTAGAGGCTTAGTACTGCTTAAATCAGGATCATTATACATATTACCGGCACATGTTCCGGTCATGTTCCAGGAACCGTTCTACCGATGCCGGTCATTCGCTTCGGCAGCATAAAGAACTAAAATACCTTTCGTTTGAAAAATGTTGAACTTAAATTGGTTGAAATAATCAAGAAAACTATGAAATGTGATTAGATATAATTGCTCGTTTTTGGCACATGTGTGCCAAAATCAAACCGTACCAAAAGTAAAACAAGCTCAAATCAAACAGAGCCTCAAAGAGAAATATAAAACTATTGTAGTCCTACGTCAACTATGCGGTCGTATCCCGGATACCACCCTCCTACTATTTTTAATTGCCTATGATGGATGTCGTTCGACGGCTGTTAAAAATCTGCAACATAGTTGGTCTGTGATGACTTCTTTATTCCTGCGAAAACATGCTCGTCCCTGTACATATGGTCTCCAGCTCCGGAATCCATACGGTCTGTTTCTTACATATCAATGAGGCCTTCTTCCGAACGTTCCGAGAACTTTTCTCATTATTGGAAGGCATCGACTGAGATTTCTGTGGACATTCCGGTACACATTTCACCTTTCACATTTGAAACATCTCGGCTGTCAATTTGACTCCTGATGCATCCATTATCATGACCATGAGCACGTATCGCTTCGTCAAACCTATCATGAAAAACATCCATTCATCTTCTAGCGGAAATCCAATCTCTTCCTGTAGTTTCTGGTTTGTAGTCAAAATTTCCTCTACATACTTCTTCGAGGAAGAAAAATCTTTTAGTTCCGTTCTCATTAGTCTCCCGTTCGTCTTACGGACATCTTGATTAAACTACTTGGAATGTTTGTGTGAAAAAATCACTTTTCATTTGTTAGCTTGTTGTTGCTATATAATCTAAAAGCTCATCTTGGGCCCTTAACCTGATAGAAAAAAAGATGTTTGATCAGGTCGAGGAATTAGTAACGATCGAATGTTTATTGAGAGTGTATAAATGTAACGCTTACTATTCTAATGCCTTATGCCTCGATAGTTGCTACAGTCGAGTCTAGGTTTCTTGCTATAGATCAGGCATATGAGTTCTTCCAACCGAAGATCCGTAGGTGGTTTCTCCTCAGACCATATCAGACATTATACAGACGCTCGCTTCCGACTTTGACCAGTTCGGCCGGTAAGCTGTTCTTCGCAGCGGCTTTGTGGTTCCTTAGCTTTCTGCAAGCTTTTTTCAACTCGGTTAACGTTGGCTTACACATAGTAGAAACTGATACGGTCAAGAAACTTCTCGTGTCGTGGTTGGTTAAACTATTCAGTTAGATATATTTTGCAATATCGGTATTTTCGGAATCGACTTCAGGGTATCCTCTCGGTTCCGAAAATATCCATATTAGGGGTATTTGACCGTTCTACAATCGAATACACCTCAAAACAAAGGGAATAATCAAATTAAATAATTACAAAATTGAAAAAAAAAATCGGAATTACACATTTTGTATTCGATTGTTGATAGCATTAGAATTAGTACAAAACATGTTAATTGCGCAACCAAAAGACTGACACTGTAGTTTTCTATGGCTGGTATCGAGGAAAAAGGCCATTTTCGAAGATGTAGAAATAACAAGATCATTTATCGAAAAAAACATGAGAATTTTTGAGGGAAAAGGGAACAATAACTGATTAAAACATATTATTCAATATTCAAAGGTAACTCGTATCCCAATGACAACCACTGAAATGTTGAGTGAGGCATGGAGAAATAAAAATGGTTGCTGTCTACGATTATACTTATACCTACATCATTTTAATTGTTAAACTAACACTTCAAGAGGAATATTTGACAGTTGTTTTATACATTATATGCAATTTAGTTGGATTAAATTCCAGCAATACCAGATAACGTTTTATTCTATATAACCGTAAGGTTTTGTAGCTACAATGTATTCAAATTTATTCTAAAATGTTCGCCATGTTCAGCATCCGCAGAATACAAACCCTCCCAAATTGTCAGGCCAAATCATTTAAATCCTTCAAATTCGTTCCGGTTTACCACTTTATTCTGATTCTGATTCTAATCCCTTGCGGCGGCACTCGCAATCGCTATGCAGGGAAGTTCTCTTTGAACGCCGCACGGAAGTCTTGTGGCACACGTCCGTGAAAGGAAGCAATCAACCGACGCATTCAATCTGTTTGTTTGCCTTATGTACAGTAGTGGATGCTGAAAATGTGCTCGGAAAACTAAGTGCCAGTTCATTCATGTAACTTATACACACTTGCAGCGCTTCCTGGCATTCTTGACCTATCAAGTGGGTGGACAAGCAGGCAGCACTCAGCTCGCGCCCAGGCGTTGCATCTCAGCCCGGAGGAGAATAATTATATTAAGTAAGCTTCCCCTTAACCTTGCCTGGGTGAACATCTCAACAAAACGTTGCCTCAGTTTCTGGTTGTTCGTCTCTTACACTTAGCCACCCAGGAAGATGTACGACTTTTCACCCTCGCTGGTGCCGTTTTGCTGCCCTTTGTCCTGAGAGGAAAAACAATTACCAACCAAAGAACACAACTGGCGGCCCACCTCCGCTGTCGTGGGTTGCCTAGGCGGTACGGAACGCTTCACTAAGTGCTTATTGAATTGAAATAAACGCTATAAATTGTAACGGCATCGCAGCTTCCCGTTTTCGTTGCCTGCTGAGAGAAAGTGAGTCGAGAGAAGGAAAATAATCATAAATATATTTATTAACAATTATTACTGGCAGCCCTCCGCCAACGTTTTGAGCGCAGCATTTTTCCTTCCCGAAGGCTGTTTGCTGACCTGAGGGTGCTGCTTTGCACCCCAATGTGTAGCAGTGCGATACATGTTGGTTTGACCACGCACATTCGTCATGGGTTGCGTCAAGCGTGACGGCCGTGTATAGCGTAAACACGTGCGAGCTGATGCCAGGATACACTCTTTATAATTCTTGACTGTAGATAATATGAACCCAATAGCCTATGAAGTTACGTCTATTTAAAAGCAGATTCGAATATGTTCGTGACAGACGTTAGACCAGATTGTTTGGAATTCTGAAATTCAAATGACTATTTTTTAATCAACGAATTCACTTTAAACAAAAGCAACAACAAAGAGATTACTACATATTTTACCACCCTTTCCACGTAGCAATAACTTTGCTTGATATCAATATTGAAATAATTGCATCGGAAAACTAAACCATCAAATTCCTGGCGTTTTCCCCCAATTCCGGAATCCGTTGCTCCTGTCAGCCTATGAACTGCAATTATTTGTCGAACTGTTTAGATTGAAAGCAAATATTTATTGCACGCACGTTCCTTCCCGTTTTTTGTCTGCAGATTATTGCCAATTGCGAGGCGGAACACATTTTCGTTTAGGGCCAAACTCGTCTCTCGCAGTGGGCTTGCGTAATGCCGAGCGATTAATGTTTACCATTGGTCATAAATATTAATTAGGTTCCGAGAGTAGAGACGGAGAACCGCTCGCATTCCACAAGAAAGCGACACCTTTTTTTGATGCACTAGCCGATAAGTAGGGCTTTATCCTACCCGAGCTAGGGTGGAAATAGTTATGATTTCTGTGAAACTATTATTGCTAGCATGCACTCGGCAGTCCTTTAGGGCTGTGTGTATATGTCAATGGCATTATCGAAAGCTTAGTGCCAGACAAAACGGAAGAGCCATATGTGGTGTAATTATTTTCTATTGTAGTTTTGATGCTGCGAGTTACGATTATTGTGCACAGAAGCTAATAAAAAATATATTTTGCGAGAGCAAAAATGAACGTTAGGCAGTGCCGGAAAAATCAATGTCAGGAAAGCACAACGTTTTAATAAAGCTTATTGAAGTATTTTTGTGAAACAAAGGATCTGCAAGAAAATATCGTGAAGATGCAACAAGCGGGTTTTTTGGTACTCTTGTTTTTTTCATTGGGTTCATTCAATTAAAGTCTATAAGTTTTCAGTAACATTTGGGAAACGATATATTATTTGATATCACAAAACGTTTAAAATTTTCCAAAATTTTAAATTAGTTTTGTTATTTTGAGTTTTTGAGTTATTTTGGAGTTTTATTTATTCAGTTATGCTCAGCCTTTAAAAAGAGACAGCAAGACTGTATCGACGCAACAGTGAACATCTTAGATTCGACAAACAAATGTCCCTTTCACAAGTGTACATGATATAATTTTGCTGCTACACTTGACACACAGCCGTCTTCCAGTAATATCATGTTCCAGATTACTGTGAACTACATTTCATCGCTCGATAAGTTTCCATTATTTCGCCCTTGCAACAAAACCCATCCTTATTCACTCTCAAAGTAACATTAGTGGTATCTGCCAAGACATATCATCAAATATGCATGTGTGCTCGGGCATAAACAATTGAATTTTATATCCTTGCGGTTTCTCCCTAGCGAAAACAATGGGGGTTAGGCGGAGCAACAAAGGCATAAAAAAATACTCCCCGAAATACAATTTACAATTTATTTTTATTCAGCAACCTCAGGTCCCTACGCGGCTATGCAGCGCGTAAACAGCATCGACTAACGTGTTACAGGTATGGCGGCGGCTTACACAAACTACAAGCACGGATCCCTACCCTTATTCTGCCTACTCAACAAACACTCCGCATCTCCGCATCTTGTTCAGGATACAATGTACTAACCGGCTGGTTACACCTTTTACTTTTTTTCGGATCATATCCCCGAACGGCTGTGCTCTTTTATCTAGCAAGCACGCCCAAATCCGCCCCAATGTGGTGCCGTCCTACCGAATGAAGCATTAACAATTTTCAGTAGATGTTCGCTCCTCACTGACATTACATCGAAGCTTTTATCACTCTTGAGGGATGCGAAGGAGAAATAATTTTTGCCTCATCGTTTTTTTTTCTTTCTTTCCCTTAACCTAGGAAAACTCTCGTGGCAGTAACATACCGTGGAATTGGATCGGAGTGTCGAATCCGCGATTTCTTGTCACTAAAAACAAAAGACAGGGGAAATCAGATTATCAACACAACAAGAGCGCAGCGAAGAATGTTAAATTTAGTACACATTGTTTTAATATCTATGTGGTGTAGACAATTTTTAAAAGAACCATCATACAACAAACATCTCGTGCGAAAGACGTGGTCCTAAAGGTTTACTCCTTGCCACATACACACACATGGCGATTGAAGTAAAGCAAAGTGAAACCAAACCACAGAACACCAAAGGGTTTTCCACCTGAACTGAGAAGGTGTGAAAGTGCTCTCCGCGACGACGTATTCAAAGACGACAGAGGCAAGAAAAAAAACTACTTAGGGGTGTGTGTAATGGAGCATGATGATAGTGGATTCCACTTCACTTAACCCGACCAGCCAGCTTTTTTAGACAGTGGGGTTCAGCAGAAGAAGACTCCATTAAAAATGGCCGTTATTATTGACCTATTGAAAGTTTGCTGTTGTTGACTTTTTACTGTCAAATTAGGAGAGATGAGGTTTGTTAAATGTGAAATGTCCACGGTCCGTACAAAATTTTTAGAATTTATATGAGTAGTTGTCCACGGAGGGGGAGGGAATGAAAATCGTTTAAAATCTGTCCACGTGGTATGTGGATGGCCCCTTACGAGTTATAATTTTTCTGTAACTTAAGCAGGTATTAGACGTAGCAAATATTTGCTATTTTTCAATACAGATTTTATTTTGTGCAAATAAAAATCGTACCAAAAATAGCAAATATTTGCGTCGTCTAATACCTGCTTTAGTGACTTGAATAATATATCTGAATGTTGAGGTTCTATCTTGTTAATATCTTCTTACAAGTTGGAGGGTGTGTGGTCAAGTGTTCGAATAATGGTTTGGTGTCGGACCATGAATTTTTATTCCTCCAAAATATGCATTATGAAACTGTTTTTTTTCTCAACTGTATAAAGTTAACTGCTAAGATTCACATTACTGAGACGATTTAACTTTTCAGTGCAGCCGCACGCAATCGTGTGAGTAAAAACCGCAAAATATTTATTCACGAATATTTATGTACGAATAACTGTGTAAAATCTGCAATTTGCAAATAAAAAAACTAACATTTGCTAAACACTTTCGAAAAATAAAATCTGCAGAGCAGAAATAGTTAACACTTGACAATGTCGAGAAATAAAATAAAACACTTTTTATTCTACAATAACTTGGTGTGACTTCCTGATAACAAAAATAAACCCCTCTTATTAAAAAACTGACCAGAAGGACGCGCGACGACGCACAATCACGGATATAATGTAATAAAAAGCATGATACTTCTCAATAGCGGTATTGCTCATATTAAAACTGCGAGATACAGCATACATTTGGGCTTATCTCACAATAGAAACGTTGCTTTTTGGTCGCAGTGAGGAAGTCCATACAGGAAAAAAAAAAATCACAGGAGGGTTGTGTGCAAAGCCACGACCGCGAGGTTGAAGTAGAATACTTTTACACAGCTCTACTTACGGCTGCACATTAACCTACGGCCGGGCGAAACGGTTCACGCCGCTTTTCGCGTTTAGCCTGGCAGAGGCCTTATGTGCACGGCCAACACAATAGAAAGGTGTTTTCACATTGAAAATTAGACACGGCTTTACTGGAGTAAGTGTTGGCAAATGCTTCTACCGCTAATACCGCCGCTATCGTACGAAAGCGCTTCGTTTCATGTGGGGAATAATATCAACAACGAAAATGACGCGCGTCTAAGCACACCCGAACTGTTTCGCCATGCCGCTTCCATTTACTTCCTTATAACATCCGCCTCATGGAAGTACCGGCTGCACCTACCGCTGAGGCTGTTACCATACTGCTACTGGTACCCAAAACTATTAACTCTTCAAATTAAGTGTTTTATTTGTCCTCAAAAGAACAATTGTTCAATTCCATATCGGATATAATGCAATCGCAGCTCTGTAATATTACCGACAGTAATATTCTTCTGAACAAAATGATCCAACTTTTCCATTAGAGGAAGTGCCGGCTGATGTACGGCAAAAATCTCGCCCGATCGCTCGCGTTGGCGTTCATTCTCAGGCAGAGGCCTGAGACGTGGTGACCAACCACAGGGCAAGTGATTTGTTTGATTTGAAGGCAGCCACAGGCGCAACCCGCTGATATATTCTGTTACCGCTGAGTGCTGATATCTGCTGCTGCTGCTGTCAACGTTGTGGACGGTCCATCCAGTTCACCTTCCAACTAATTAATGTAGCTAGTTTTCCCAGAAACACTCTTTTATAGCCGAAGGTTGCTACGAAATAGGCCACGCCCTATCAGTTCAGTTGTTCCATTCCCTAATGTTCTTCAGACAAATTATTCCACAATTCGTATTTGATTTTTGTATCCAGCGAATAAACACCGATGATGCTCTCACACACGCAACGGTTTTAACCCGTATCTTATTGCGGTTTGTAACATCAAGCGATTTCGTTTGCTCGCTGTTACGTGTTGCATCATGTTGCAACTTGGCAGCTGGGAGACGACGAAATTCTGTTTATGCTGATTGATTGAATCGACTTCATATTAGCTCTGCATAGTCGAACTAACTGCTTTTGTGAATGCGTTCTAACAGGGCAGTTTATTATTCAATGTCGGTTATGTTGATCGCAGCCTTTGCGCTGCCCCGACAGTGGGGGGTTTACTAAATAAAGTAAAAGTAAAAATTAGACAACTACAACAGAATTTGATTGCATCCCGCACAGAATGTCTGCTTGTGTTGATGCCAGAAAATTATTAACCTTCAATTATTTTTCTATTTGCCTTCAAAAAAGCATTTTGCGGTTCAAAATCGGTTGCTAATTACAACCTTTGAGCTGCCCTAACATTGGAGGAATTAAGATACCCGGACAATATGCACTGTGGAAGCTATTTCACATTCAGTAAATTAGACGGGTGCGACAAATTTAAATTGCTAGGATGCAACACAGAATGCTTGCTTGCGTTGACAAAAATTAATAACTTTCAATGACTTGTTTCATTTGCCTTGGGAAAGGCATTTTGACTACCGAAATTGGATTTCCTGATGGCAATCTGCTCCTGAGACGTGGTGACCAACCACAGGGCTAGTGCTGCTGCTAAGGAAGGACGACTGTTGTTGTCGCTGTCTAGAACTATTATGAGCGGCTCCGGCTGAAACAGGCTCTTATATAGGCCAAATAGCATGTTTTCAATTGCAAGGTATATGATCCTGTCGACCGTGCTTGGGAAGCAAGCATATAACGACCAATCAGAGGTCGAATTTTTCGTTTTGACAAGGCTTGACTATTTTCAATAGTACAATAGTGTGAATAATAAAATTACAATTATCTTCTTTTGGGAAGAATCTTAGAAGATTTTCCAATCTATTGCTGCAAGAACGGAGGAAATCCATCGAATACTAACCGATTTATTAGCATTTGAAATTGGACATATTTTTCACTTTTTTCAGTTTTAGATTTTCATTCCCCATCCCTATGTAGCCGAACTTCCTGAAAGAAGTATTCTACTTCAAAAAATGGCAGATGAAATTGGAAATGTACTGGTCAAAAATATTGCGATGAAAATTTTCTTACGTGACCTGGCATTTCTTTCAAAAGTAACACTTGATCTCCACTTATTTAGATTAAGAAGACACAGCCAATGAATCAAGTCCGCGTTTTTATCCACTCCGATCATTTTACTCTTTTGTTGTGTCATTTAGCAAGATGTGTCGATGAAAGTTAGCCAAATTTTTCCTTTTTGGACTATCGTGTGTGCCAGTAGTGAAATATATTCAATAAAAGTTAGAAATAGGGTGAAAATTCACTCAGAAGATTCGTGATTCGTGATTTGTGAAAAAAATGGCTGAAACAAGGGAAACCGTTTTTTATTTTAACTCTAATATTTATTTAGGCCCAACCGCAAAGCATAACGGGGCCGAATATCTTTTGGAGTAGGGAAAGCCAGCTTGAGTAGAGCCTGTATCCCGACTGCTCCTCCTCAAACCGGCATAAAAACCCTCTCATCTATTCTAGGGAAACCGTTTTGTTGCGTGTATGAGTTTCGTATTCGTGGTGAAGGAGATAGGGGAAACTTGTGTGTGTCAACTTGATGGCATATTGCTCATCTCATCGTCAAAGCATAACACCAAAAGATAAGTAGAAGTAATATTGTAACAGGTTGCATGTGTAGTAATTTTTTATTTCATAGTTAGAAGATTTTATTGACGTGTCTTAAGAACTCATTTTTTATCTGATCTCATTTCATTACATTTCCGCTCCGAGTGTAGTATGAATAACAAGTACTACCGTTTTCCAATTGGAAACGGTTAACTGTCACACTGCTATATTCTTATGTCGTTTTCGTTTTTGCGGTGTAGCTACCCCGCGGACTACACTTTGTCCGATCACTGTTTTTTTTACATTTTCCGGACTATCCCGAACTATCCTTTTTCTGTCCCGGACAGTCCACGCAAGAAACAGAGTGCAGTTTTGAAGTCACCAACACATTCACACGTATGTGTCAAAATAAAAAAAAAAACATGTGTCAAAATCGGTTTGCTTTGATTATCGTTCTTAGCGTGTCAAACATCAGGTTGAATTTTATTTATTTTTGTTTGTTATTTCGTCATTTTTCAGTAAGTTGGCAAATTTTTCGTACAGTAGCACAAATGCGATAAAAGACAATGGCGATAATGATTACAACAAATGTGACAGTTACCTCTGGTATTACGCACACCATTGCAACTGCTCGGAAAGTGTTTTTTCAGCTGCAAAGCGTAGTCCGGGACGGGATAGTCCTGCCGTAAAAACGAATTCGACATTAGACTAATTTTTTTTCACCTATCACACACACTTGATGAACGTGTAAAAGTGGAGATGGCTGTATATTACTGTGTACTTGACGTGATTGTGTCGCCTGCTGTAGTATAGGGGAAGATGACAGGCGATTTGATTGTAGCCGTTCTCGGTCTTAGGTGATACTGTTTTCTTTTCGCCGCTCGCAAATTTATCGTTTGAGGTGTAATACCGGTTATGCCTCGCGATTCCTATAGCGGTAGGTTTGTGCGACATTTTTTGTTAAATTCGCTACTTTGGTGTAATACTCTTCCACTGGAATTGTTCGTTTGCGGTTTTGATCTGCGTCAGAATTTACCTTACATCGCTTAGAAGTAGTACGCAAATTGAATAGTTTATTTTGTTATATAATATCAAATACCGCCATTTACTTTGGATTGCTATTTGAGTGTTTGTTATATATGTTTTGAGCGCATGGCGAGTCGGTCCCGTTAGTATTTTGAGCAAGCCGAGAAAAATTTAATTCAATGTATAATTTCATATCATTGCTCATTGTGATACGGGATTATATGTTTGGATGCTTTCCCGAAGTTTTTCAGAACAAAGTTGTTGAATTCTTTAATTATTATGAATCTATACATCTTAAGCTACCATTTCCGCCTAATATTTTAGTTTTGGTGGGGGTGCGAATGGGTCGGACTCACTATGCGCGGTAATATTATGCTTTTAACTTTTTTATGACTTCTTTAGTTTTTAAATAATTTTTGTTGCTTCCAAGCGAGTTTTCAAGAATTGAGTTTTGGTTTTTTTTCTGCAGCTTGCCCCGATTGCCTTAATACGTGGGATGTTTTTCAATTTTTAAACACGCTGGTTTTGATGGAATTGGAAGCATTACAATTTAAAAATTCATCATTCGCGTTATGACCAGACGGTTACGAACAATTTGCTTAGTTTTATGTACTTGTTTTATGATTGTTCGAGCTTTTGAATGAATGTTGAAACAATTTTATTTAATCACGTTGATATCTTGTCGGTCGGCAAGACAACTAACTCTTAATTACGATTGTTTTGGCATTTCATAAATCAACTTGGAACTTTGTCTTGTTCGATATGCATATTTGCATTTTTTTTTGAATTTTTGAGCTATAAATGCATGAAATTTTGCCAGGTTTTATACTTAGTAGGTATTTTAGCTTAATCATTCGAGAAGTAGGAAATAATCATCGCGAAACTCCGTGTCCCTGCGCGTCTGCGTAGGTAAAAGGGAATAGAGATGTCGTTTATAATGCCTGATGTAAACATGTCTTCGGCCCGAGATTTTCGGTGTGTTTGTGACTTCCCGCCTGTTGGTTCTATTCCAGCACGTTGCGACTCAGAGTAAGTTTCGTTCGTTCAGTAACTATAGCATCGCTCGTCAAAAAAATTTAAATTATTCGCAATAATATATACGCGATGTTTACCTCTACTGAAGTGCGTTTGCTTTCTTGCAGGTATTCGAGATTGGTAATAAACCTTTAATTTAATACGTTGATACTTCGTATAGCTAATTATTTTCGCGCGCTTCATTCGCATAGGATCGCGAGGTTGATAAGGAAGATACACACCGTTGCACAGTGGTCTAAACTCGAAAAATCGTGATCGTTTTTTTTCTGCATTTCTTATAAGAGTTCAACTGTTTCCAGTTGTATCCAACCGAGTTCTGAATGAAAGGAAAACACCCCTCAAAATGAGTTTTTTGTCCATAACTTTTTCTGTAATCGTCGAAACAATTCAAAATGTTCTAAGATTTTGTTCATCCTGCTAAACCTCGCATTTTTGTAGAATATATTGGTTTGATATTTTCATTTGTTGTAAAGATATTTCTAGTTTTTTGCTGATAATAGCCATATTTCGAGTCCATATTTCTCCGAAGGTTGCAGATAGTAGCAAACCAGACTATATGCATTTGAAAGTTTGTCGAAAGAATTGCATTACTCAAACGAGTTCAACTGTTTCCAGTTGTATCCAACCGAGTACAGAATAAAAAGGAAAACACCCCTCGTAACAGTCAGATTCAACAGTTATGACGTATAAAGTTGAAGTATTTAGTAAAAAAAACTATTTTATACTTTATGTTTTCAGTTTTAAATGATTTACTCTACGTCAGATGCTTCCGATGATTCCAAATCTTCTTCTGTTTTAGTTAAATCTAACAAATATAAAGCAACAGTTGATAAACTTCGCTCAGTTTTACAAATGATGCTACGTTTGCTAGAAATAAGTGGATCCGAGAGCTCCAGCAAGCGGTGAAGAATATCGGTGTTTGTAGCCACCCGCGAAATTTTACGGGAATGATGTTCACGTGTTCCCCGTTTAATTTTGTTCAATGCTTTCTGTGCTTCTTCCGAGATCTGTCCTATCGGAACCAGAGAATGGTCAGCAATCTGTGCACCGTGAATCAGTATTTTGTGTACTGACGCAGGTAGATAGTACCATGGATATAACTTCACTAATTTTCGCGCCGTGTCGATGCAATATTTATCGAATTTTTCATCGTTTAACTTTATACCAGAAGCAACAGCTTGAAGGATGGCTCCACAACGCTTCTGTACATTTATATCAAGTCCTGTGGAAAAAATACAGGATTATAAATGCAAGCAAATAATTTGCAATCTTCGAAGAAATATGGACTCGAAATATGGCTATTCTCAGTAAAAAACTAGAAATATCTTTACAACAAATGAAAATATCAAACCAATATATTCTACAAAAATGCGAGGTTTAGCAGATTGAACGAAATCTTAGAACATCTTGAACTGTTTCGACGATTACAGAAAAAGTTATGGATAAAAAACTAATTTTGAGGACTGTTTCTCGTAAAACTTTATTTCGTCATATCAGACGTACAGATAGAAGATTATAATGTTCAGCAATTCTTTTTCTTATAAATTTTCCTACAACTTTGCTGAAGAAAGCAATCGGGTATTTTGAAAATTAGAAAAAATAATTTTTTTATCTAACTACTAGGGGGATTGATAAAAAAACCGAAAACGCCAAAAGAAAGGCCTTGTTATATGGAATAAACTTGCTGAAGACACTGGGTACATAAAATCAATATTTCACAGTCAAATCTAAAACGATCACGATTTTTCGAGTTTAGACCACTGTGCGTTGGTATTCGTAATACGCGAGCCTCGCGCGAATCATCATTCGATTCCATTACTTGCCACGGAGACATAATTACACAAACCATTCTCTCCATCGCAGCATAGAGATGCGGGATAAGCTCAGGCTTGGTATGACCGGTCAACCGAAGATTGCCTGCTCGTTATTTTTATATAAGCGTGTCGCAAATCGAGTTCGATTGATAATTATCGTGATTGATCTAACAACTACGCAATGTATACCTATCAAAGAATCATGTCTTCCGAAGTGCGTTCGCTTTCTCAAGAGTATACGGGATTGGACATAAACAAATGTTTAAACACGATGGGTGGTTTACGCGCGCTCCGCTCCTGAATATTCTCGATGTTTGGCATTAAAGATACTTCGTTCGCCTTCGTAATAAGCTAAATTCGCGCGCAGCATTGTCTCTTGGTCTAAACCGGTACAAAATATAAATAAGCTAATTGTGCTCTTCTAATCAGTCGGGTGAATAAACTGAAAATAGCTAAATAGAGACGGGTAGGAGTAACATATATGATCACTTATCATTTATCAAAGTGAATCCGGATCCAACGAGCCCTCCCCTACTAACAAAAACCTCCTTTCTGTGACCTTTGTGGAGATGCAGAGGTAAACACGGTCTCCAAATAGCAAGGGTCACAATAACATCCCTTCTCTCTTCCCACCTGATTGTAAGGACGTGGCCGGCGTCGTTATTGATCCTTTAAAGTATTGAGTCACTAAAACTTGTACAATGAGAATGGTCGGTCACACCCAACCCCATTCAGTTGATTCACTGTGCAATTTTACTGATTCGGATCAATCACGGAGTGCAACCATTGATATGTGCAGTCAGTCAAGCTAAGCTAAGCTAAGATCTCCACTTATTTAGATAAACTTTAATCAGTGTCCTATTTGCCAAAACTATCGCTTGGTGCTCTTGAAATGGTGACTATTTACCAAGGCTGGTAAAATAGTTTTACCGTAAAATAGTTCGAGCAAGTTTTTATGAAATGTTTGAATTAAAATAATTCCTGAATTTATCAAGCAAAAGTTTGATGGTATGAAACCACAACAATATTGTGCGAAAGGAGCGCAAGTTTGAAACCTGGGTGAATTTTACGTTTTGCATTTCACACATTTGTTGTGCGAAATTGGAGCGAAAATTGCTTGAAATGACAAGACACATTGATCGATTAAGACATGATTTTCCTTATAAGTAGCATAACAAGCAAAGAGGCATTCGGTGGTATAATGATTTAATGAAATTCAATTCGTTAAGTTTTAAAAACTTTATTTATTAATTTTGGTAATATGTAAGGTATCAATAACATAATTCCACACTGAAAGTATTTTTTCATTATTCTCTGCACGCACGTTTCGTAAACATGAAATTCGTAGATTGTACAGCACTTTTGTCGATTGTATAGAATATTCGTATTGCAAGTGATCGAATAGAATTGCAACATTACGCATAATTTGTACAACTCACGGATGTACTTTCGTACGAACGTGGATAACAACGAACAAAAAGTTTCGTAAAATGTATATGTAGGCTTACTAATTTTCCGTACTATTTACATTATGCTGCGTTTGTTTGTACGAATGATTGCGTTCATTTTTAAAACTTTTCGTTACGTATACGAATACGTACTTTGACAGTTCTGACGAAAGTACCTCATAATTATTACGCATTGGTTTCGTTGCAGAAAACAATGAAAGGTTTTTTATATAATACACACGTTTGCGTGGAATAAACTAAAATATATTTTCAGTGCAACTTCACCATCGGTTGCTTTCTCCAATCACTCAAAACGGTACAAGATGTCAACCTCATTCCAATCACGTTTTCCGTTGTAGGACTAAAGTAGGGACGTTGCAATACCTCCGATACTTATTTGGAATCGATTCTTTTCCTTCTGATACTCGATCTTTGGTATCGATGCTTAGCGAGCGATCCTTCGCCAATATCGATACACTACTCTCAGTATCGAAAAAAAAACCGAAACAACGTTGCTGCAAAAATTGCTGTTTCTCTCGTGATCTCGTACCTCTACACTGCTTGTAGAAATGCATTTTGACATAGAATAACGTCCTATTTTAGCTAGATCGCATGCCAAAAATCGAAAATGGAGTGTAACGGTAAATTGATAGATTTCAATTGCTTAAAAATTCATTGAATTGACCGGATTTCGGTTATGGTTATGAGATCATTCCTTGAAACATTTTTTCTAGTAAAGCAGTTAAAGTGAGTTGAGTTTATTTTCGTCTGTGCAGTCTCAAAGAAGTAGAGCAACTTATTTTTATTATTCGACGTTTCATTACTAATCAGTTACATCTTCAGGGGGAACTGTGAGAATTTATTACGGGTAGCGGCTTCGAAAATAATAAATTATTATATTATTATATTAAAATCTGTGACTCACGTATATCTAGTTCGTTCCTAGTCAAATATAGTAAATTTCGGTGCCCTTAGCCACAAGAATGCATTAGAGCTAAAACTGAATTGAAAAAGAGCTTTTTACCCGTTCCTGCGAAATTCGGTGCCTCTAGTACGTTAGAAGTCTTCAGAGGCTCAAAAGAACTTTACCAGTGAGCAAACTCAGAAACGAGGAACTCTGTGGCATTTTAACACACATGCTAGCTCGCGAGAACCAAAAGCCACAGGAACGGTTGAAAAGCTATAGCCTTTCATATTTTTCCCGTTTTTGCTCTAGGGCAGAACCAAGACAACATTACTAATCATTTGGTAGAAAAAGAAGTTGGCAAAGAATCATAATTGAAATTTACCTTTCCATATCATCAAATGATAACCCCAATCGAATGTATCCCTAAACCTATTGCAGGAAATACATTGCACCAAAATTTCAACTCATCACAGGAAAATAAACAGATATTTATTGACTCGTATTTAAGTGTTTTATTTTCTTTGGTATATTACTGCGACGCGACTGTAATTGTGAGATACGTGTTATGATAATAGTTCTACGGATCAGAAGAGATTGGGTGTTTTTGACGAGCATAATCAGCGAAAAATTTACAGAAGCTCTTTGGTTTCAGTTCATTAGGTAAAAAAGCAGTGTTCAATTAAATTAAATAATACTATTATTTATATCGCGAGCAATAAATATGCAAAAAACAACAATATGGGTATTACTTCTAATGAGCCTGATATCGAACAACGATACTTTGCAGTATCGATACTTTTTTCGCGATAATATCGGAGTATCAGCATTCGCTTTCGATACCAGTATCGGTTCCAAGTATCGATGCTCAACGATATCGCAACGTCCCTAGACAAAAGTAATTATGTATGAGTTTTCAGAAGAAAAAAAATCCCAAATACTGCAAATTCATTATATTGTCATGAGAAAAACTTTTAATCACCATCAGCAGCAACATTGTAGTTTTTCCTTGATTGTACGCAAATAAAAATCGTGTACCGCTGCAATGATAGACGACGAGAAACCAGCGGCGATCTGCTCAACAACATGTACTGTATGGCACTGTTGCTTTTACCAGCATGTTTTCTTTCTAGACATCAGTTTTTATTACGCTCCAACAATTTAACAAACAAATTTAGAAATTGTTCCAGGGAAAGGGTTGTTTCAAATTTTTGTAAAACCTTAACCTACGAGACATCAAATTAGGGAACATACTCAAATGACGTAGCATTTTTTTCATGATTTTGAAGCCCCCCCTCCCCCCTCGTAGCAATTGGTCAAAAAACCTAAACCCCCCCTGAAAAAAAACGTAGCATTCGAAACTCCCCCCCCTCTCCGCTTCTGAAAAAAACGTACAGAAATACGTGCAGTCATGTTTTTTACGCGGTTTTTTATACGCGGAATTTTTACAAGGTTTTTTTTTACGCGGATTTTTTAATTAACGCGGTTTTTACGCGGATTTTCGAATTAACGCGGTTTTTCACGCGATATCGCGCTAATTTGAAAACTTTTTCGCGAGTTTTCGAATTAACGTGGGTTTTAAACCAGAAACGTTTAAGTGTTTATCTAGTAGTGTACTATTTACAAGTACTATTGTACTATTTAAAACGATGTTATTGCTATTACTATTTAAAACGATGCACTGTACTGTTTAAAAACGATCGGCGGATTTTTGGGAGAACTAGATCGGGAGGTTTCTCATTTAGCGGTGACGGAGTTGACGAAAGTCAAAACCGTTCGCATTGACAAGACCTTTTTGTCCTTTAAGCTAATCCGGTGAGCCGAACTGGAGTAGACCAGTCGCTTTGGAATGCTAAATAATAATTATTGATTCTTTATTGAAAATTCATTGCTTTTATAGGCAAATGCAATTGCCGAAATGCTTTAACTCTATGAGTGTACATGTATGGCCAACTTGGGCTCCTACTGGAAACAGCTGGAGTGACGAGCATCAGAATTGCAACGCTGCATTTTGCGTGCTGTTTGAATCGGGCACCAAACGTTGCGGTACACTCGCTACCTTGCGGAGTGTAATGTAACGCTTAGGCAATAGGCGTTCAGTTAAACACAGCTGAGTGTGTAACGGAGCTTACCTGCGCGGGTCAATGATTTGATTTAATTTTATTTGTTTATAGTTAACGGTGCCGTACGAAAGAGTTAGTATACGACAATAGAAGACTTAGTCCAAACTATACCCACCGCCCTCCGAAAGATCCGAAATGACCGTCAAAGAGGACAATTTTAAATACTGGTTCTAGAGCGTCTCGGTTTTTTTTTCTAAGCCCTTCTTGCTGGTTCACTTTACGCGGATTTTTGAATAAAGCGGTTTTTTACGCGGATTTCTGAATTTGCGCGTTTTTTTTTTACGTGGATTTTCGAATTAACGCGGTTTTTTACGAGGTACGTAATAAAAACCTGACTGTATTAACATACATACAAAAAATACTTGAAAAAAAACCTAATTCTGTGTCTAATTCAATTTATTCACAACTTATAGACTCGTGACTGCATCTTCTGCTTCGAAGGGCTTGTGTTTTGGTACAAGGAGTTAAACAACTTAGTATGATCCATGTCTGCAGAAAACACAGAAACTGTTCCGGAAATGAAACGAGTATCTTGTAATTTTCACTATTAAAAGCCACAAAAAAGTAACGATTTTTGTATTCAAAACAGATTGTGTGTTTGGAAATCCAAGTGATTGTTTCTGTAGCAGAGCTTTTAAAAGATTTCAGAATGCCACAGATAAAAACATTTCGACAGATCTCGCTGCAATACTTTGTGCAATGTTTTAGTGTATTTTTAGAATACATTTTTCCTGCAAAAAAATCAGTCTTTAAAAAGAATGCTACGTCGATATTACTACAACCCCCCCTCCCCCCTTGTCACAAAATGATGATATCCCCCCTCCCCCCATAAATGCAATGTCATTTAAGTATGGTCCCTTAGTTTAAGTTCATGGAAACAAGCATAAATTGACCTGTTGGGACGGGGAGGCTGTCAGTTTTTTTTTATATCGATACAGAGAATATCACGGAATGGTCGGTGTTTATTCATGTCATCCGGGAAGAAAATGTTCGCATGTGGCTAGTTCATTGATCGCGTAAATTTGTCCTTGTTTGTTATCAATATTTGGCGCTTTGTAATGAAATAAAAAAGATAAGCAGTGTATAATGAAATTGTTCAATATTTTATGTATCCAACAACATATTGGTTATTGTTATGTGGTTAACTTGTTATTATCGTTTGAAATCTGACTCAACAATTGCCAGTTAAATTTCCAATTTTACACGGTGACAAAAAAGTCCGGTCACCCTTTTTTGGGGTCGCCTGTAGCCTACACGTTGCATCTCTCTGGTGCCATCTATATGTCAAATGAAAGGGTTAACTTTGCTGCTCAAAGTGGCAGAGTTTCGTTTCTGTGCAGTTTGTTTACATTGAGGTGTGAGCCATGACAGAGTTAAAAGCAGCTGTTATCGCTGAATATGTGAAAGGGTACAAACCCGGACACATATTCAAACACCTAAAACCGCTCGGAATCAACCGGAAATTCGTGTACCGGACCATAAATCGGTACCTAGAGACCGGAGGCACCGAGAACAAGGCACGATCTGGACGACCAAGGTCTGTGAGTCCCGCCCAATCTGCACGGAAGCTGGCCAGGAACCTTAAAATGAACCGAGAATCAATCCGCCCGCTTCTGCGCAAGGATTTAAAACTTACACCGTACAAAAACAGGTGGTTCATGGGGTTACCAAAGCTACAAAGGACAAGAGGTACCAACGGTCGCGGGAGTTGCTCGGTTGGCACGCAGATGACGAGATTATGTTTTCGGACGAGAAGCTGTTCGTTTTGGAGCAAACAATCAATCGCAAAAATGATCGAGTTTGGAGTGTGAACCTCCAGCAAGCTCCTGCGAACAAGCTGAACGGTTCCAAAATAAGACGTCAGTGATGGTTTGGGGAGCCATTTGCAAGAGCGGTAAACTGCCTCTTATTATCGATAAAGGGGTCAAAATCAACGCTACCTGGACACGGTTTTGAATAAAAATGTTCTGCCTCAA
The DNA here is from genome assembly GCF_029784165.1 of Wyeomyia smithii. Taxonomy (NCBI): domain Eukaryota; kingdom Metazoa; phylum Arthropoda; class Insecta; order Diptera; family Culicidae; genus Wyeomyia; species Wyeomyia smithii. The sequence continues at coordinate 206,693,801 of NC_073696.1, forward strand.
GCTGAACTATTGTTTGAAGACGATTACTACTGCTTCCAGCAAAATGGTGCCCCATCCCACACTGCCAAGGTTGTTCAGGCGTGGTGTGAGGAAAACTTGACCGATTTCATTTCGAAGAATGAATGGCCTCCGTCGTCTCCGGATCTAAATCCACAGGATTATTTCATGTGGGGATACATGATGTTGAAGCTGAACGACTATAAAATAACAAATTTGGAGCAATTCAAGCGAGTTATCACGAAAATCTGGGACGAGATGCCGATGGAGCACGTCTGAAGCTGGTTTGATTAGAGAAAGGTGGTGTAATTCCGAGATATCGTCTGTGAAGTATCTTTATGAGAGACTGAATAAAGCTATGAAAGCCAGATTCAGATTTTCTTCTTATTCTTTGAAATATTGAGATTTTCCTTTGTGACCGGACTCTTTTGTCACCCTGTACACTCGTTCTCGTTATTATTATTTTTTTTTTTTGATTATTGGCATCGAAAATCGTAACCGATTACAGTTGGGAAAATCTAACATCACAAAACGTATGCTTGAAGTTGTTTAGTCTACCTAACTGCTGTTTGTGTTAGAAAATGAATCAATCGTACCGTATCATTTTACAAGGCGGTAAGGAAATGGTTGTGGAAATTATTACAATCATGAAAATACTGTTCATTTTAGCTATATAACTATTTCAATGCAGTTGTATGAAACCTATCAGCATTCGAAAATTTTGTAACAGAAAGTTCTGGCCATAAAAAGTCTAAAACTTCACACTTTTCTAGATGATTCAATATATCCAAAAAATGAGGTAGATGAAGAGATTAAGGTAAAGATAGAGCTAGAGCTAGAGCTAGAGCTAGAGCTAGACCTAGAGCTAGAGCTAGAGCTAGAGCTAGAGCTAGAGCTAGAGCTAGAGCTAGAGCTAGAGCTAGAGCTAGAGCTAGAGCTAGACCTAGAGCTAGAGCTAGAGCTAGAGCTAGAGCTAGAGCTAGAGCTAGAGCTAGAGCTAGAGCTAGAGCTAGAGGCTAGAGCTAGAGCTAGAGCTAGAGCGAGAATTAGAGCCAAAAAAAATAGCTAGAACATGCTATAACTTTGTAAGGAAAAGTTCTGGAGATGTGTGACCCTCAACAAAAACGTATGTTTTGTATGCCTTTTTTTATATATTTTTATATGAAATTGTTTATTTGTGACTAGTAAAAACTTATTGTAAGATAATATTTACACTTCGCTATCTAATTCGAAATTTAATGAAGCTAAATCAATAAGTCAATCAATATCAATAATCAATAATTAATGAGTATTTAATAAACAATTTTTAAATTTTTGTTCTAGTATTCTTGGGTATGCATCTCAATTGTGGTCTTAAAAGGTCTCCTATCTGAAGTCTGCGCCATCCATTCAACAGAACGTTCAATTTCCGTTGCAGTGTTCTCCAGGCTGGTTCCACCCGCGTGCATTCACTGAGTTTGTGTTCTAATGTCTCAACAGTGACATTACAGTATGGACAATTTTCACCGTCGGCTCTGTTAATCCGAAACATCAATTTTCGGTGTTCAAGTTTTCTGTTGATAATCAGAAACAGGAAACTCCGTTCGCTGGAATTCATGCTACGCATGGAGATATTTTTCCAAATCAGGCGCCAATTCGCCGTAGGGTACTCACTAGACACCTTAGGTGTTTCCGTTTGTTCTATGTAGTAATTGTGGATTATTTCACTGGATATATTCTGTTGAATATGTGGAGGGAGTGTTCGAATTTTGAGAATCAATTTCAGGCAGGGACAGTCTATGGGAAGGGCGGGATTTGCTTGAGAAAGTAAGGACATATAAAAAGGAAGGGAATTTATGTCTCTCATATGTCGATTAAGTAGCAACGCTTCCCGATCAGAAAGAAAAAACAAAAATGTAACAGAAGCTGTTAGTTTGTTACGGGAAAAACCTTACAGACTGTGTTTTCAATTTGATCCCGTTAGGTGTTAAAATAACAGAAATTATATCAGTGCGTCTTGAACTGTCCTACAGATCAGACGTTTTTTCGGTTGCTTGTGGACTGGTCTTTGACTGCCTATAGCTTCAAAGTTTGTGTTTTGTCAGTGTGTCTTTTAAAGATTACCTGAAAGTTATTTCCCATTAGTCTTTCTCAAGACTACCTACTTTTGAATTTAACATTTATTTTAACTTTTTTCGTATCACCTGAAATGGCTGGACGAAAAAAGAAACCTCGCATCGCTGCGGGGAGGAAAAGAGAGGCATCTCTTTCTGACACATCGAGTGTCTGTAGTGACAATCCTTTTGATATTTTGCCTGAGCAAGAAGCTGGTGAAATGGAAGTTATTAATAACGAAACTATACAAAATATAAAATCTTTAAAAAAGGAGAAAGTTCCACCTATTGTGGTAACTATTTCTTCTGAATTTAATATATTCAAAAAGGAACTTTCAACGTTTGTTTCTGACGTTAAAGTTACCTATCAAATTGGCCGTAGAGGTGAATGCCGCTTATTAGCCGACTCAGTAAAGGGTCGTGATCGTCTTGTTCAGTATTTAACTGACAAGATGTACAAATTTTTTACATATGACACCAAGAACGCCAAGCCGTTCAAGGTTGTCTTGAAAGGTCTCACCAACGATCAAACCGTTGATGAGATCAAACTTACTTTAACAGAATTACTTGGCATAGCCCCTACCCAAGTAATTCTAATGAAACAAAAATCACGAGGCGAAAACAGTCAGAGAACTGGAATTTCCCTTGTTAATTATTTAATTCATTTTAACCGCAATGAGGTTAACAACTTAAAATTTTTTGAAAAAGCACATGCTTTGTATAATGTGCGTGTAAAGTGGGAAATTTATAGGAAGTATGGCGGAGGTGAAAAGCATATCACCCAATGCCGTACTTGCCAACGTTATGGCCATGGTTCCAAATTCTGTAACATGGACCAAAAATGTCTTAATTGTGGAGACTCTTCTCACAAAAAGGACACATGTCCTGTGAAAGAGAGTAAAAATTTTCGCTGTGCGAATTGTAACGGCAACCATATGTCAAATTTTTATCAATGCCCAGTCCGTTTAGCAATTGTTAAGGCAAGGCAAGGTAAACAAAATTCAATTTCTCAATTAAAACCAACTTCAAAACAAAATTCTCCAAGCGTACCAGTGACGCATAGTTTACCTACTCCTTTGCATACCCGTTTAACTTGTGCACAGGTTACAGGTAGTTCGAACATTATACCGCCTAGTGTTGGTAGTTCGAAAATGACCGTTAATATGGGTAAGCAAAACAGGCTAGAAAATAATTGTACACCTATCACTCCAGCTAATATTGCTGCCGAAAATATTTTTTCTAATGTCAACTGCCTGGGGCCTATTACGGCAGGTAAACTTTCTTTTTTGCAACAGGCAATGTTCGATCTTATGAACGCCATGTTGCAGGCAAAATCAATGTTTGAAGCCATTCAAATAGGCACAAATTTTACTATTTAAATTGTTTCTAATTTAAAATTTAGCAATGATTTTAAATAAAACAATTAAAATATTAAATTGGAATGCTCGCTCATTGAAGGCCAATGAGAATGAGCTTTTTAACTTTTTAACAGTAAATAATGTGCATATTGCAATTATTACTGAAACATTTTTGAAACCTAACATAAAATTAAAATATGATCCCAATTACGTGGTTCATAGATATGATAAGATTCAGGGTTCCGGCGGTGGAGTTGCAATTGTTATTCATCGCCGAATCAAACATCGTGCTCTTCCCCATCTTGAGACGAAAGTTATTGAAACTTTGGGAATTGAAGTTCAAACTGAACTTGGGGATTTATTTATTGCCGCAGCATATTTACCATTTCAATGCACACGCGAGCTCAAAAATTATTTTAAAGGTGATTTACAAAAACTCACCAGAAATCGTTCGAAATTTTTCATAATCGGCGATTTTAACGCTAAACATCGTTCATGGAATAATTCTCAAAGTAATTCCAATGGCAAAATTTTATTCAACGATTGTTCTTCAGGATACTATTCTATTTTGTCTCCGAATAGTCCTACATGCTTTTCTTCTGTAAGAAACCCTTCAACAATTGATTTGGTGCTTACAGATCAAAGTCATGTATGTAGTGATTTGATCACACATGCTGACTTTGATTCTGACCATCTTCCAATAACTTTTTCTTTATCACATGAATCAGTTTTAAACCCTATGAGCTCTGTTTTTAATTATAACAAGGCTAATTGGGAAAGATACAAAACTCATATTGAGAGAAATTTCAATAATGAGCTTGATTTGCAAAACGAAGTGAATATTGATTCCGCTTTGGAAGCATTAAAATGTGCAATTGTTGATGCCAGGAATTATTCTGTTCCAAAGGCTCAAATGAAATTTGATTCACCAATAATTGACGAAAATCTTGAACTTCTAATTCGTTTGAAAAATGTCCGCAGACGTCAATATCAACGTTCTCGTGACCCTGTTTTCAAAACTATTTATAAAGATTTACAGAAAGAGATTAAACATAGATTTACCCTTCTGAGAAATCAAAATTTTGAGACTAAAGTTGAAAAATTGAAACCATATTCAAAACCATTTTGGAAGCTGTCGAAGATTCTTAAGAAACCTTCAAAGCCTATTCCAGTTTTAAAAGATGGTGAACGTTTTCTTGTATCCAATGAACAAAAGGCTCAAAGACTTGCTCAGCAGTTTGAGAGTGTTCATAACTCAAATTTGAATTTTGTGAGTCCAATTGAAAATGAAGTCACACGTCAATTTGATTTAATTTCTTCCCAGAATTTTTTACCTGCAGAAATAATTGAAACTAACTTGAATGAGATTAAATCAATTATTAAAAATTTCAAAAATATGAAAGCACCTGGTGACGATGGAATCTTTAATATACTGATCAAACATCTCCCTGAGAGCACAATGGAATTTTTAGTAAAAATTTTCAATTGCTGCTTCAAAATTGCATATTTTCCCAAATTATGGAAAAATGCAAAAATTACTCCCATTTTAAAACCGGATAAGAACCCAGCTGAAGTTTCAAGTTATCGACCAATCAGTTTGCTTTCTTCAATAAGTAAACTGTTTGAGAGAATTATTCTTAACAGAATGATGTCACACATCAACGAAAATTCAATTTTTGCAAATGAACAGTTTGTATTTCGCCATGGGCATTCCACAACTCATCAATTGCTCAGAGTTACTAATATGATACGAGCTAACAAATCTGAAGGTTATTCCACTGGAGCTGCTCTTTTAGACATAGAAAAAGCATTCGACAGTGTTTGGCATAAAGGTTTGATTGCGAAATTGCAAACTTTTAATTTTCCAATTTTCCTAATCAAAATTTTAAAAAATTATCTTACTGATCGAACTCTGCAGGTTGTCTATCAGAATTCAAAATCTGATAGATTTCCTGTCAGAGCAGGTGTACCTCAAGGTTCAGTCTTGGGTCCAGTCCTGTACAACATATTCACTTCAGATCTTCCTGATTTGCCTCCAGGATGCACAAAGTCATTGTTCTGCGATGACACAAGCATTTCCGTAAAAGGAAAAAGTCTTCGTGTCATATGCAGTCGATTGCAGAAAAGTTTAGATATTTTTTCTTCCTACTTGCAAAAGTGGAAAATCTCTCCCAATGCTTCTAAAACTCAAATGATAATTTTTCCGCATAAGCCTAGGGCTTCTTTCCTCAAGCCAAACAATAATCACGTTGTCAAGATGAATGGGGTTATTTTAAGTTGGTCCGACAAGGTTAAGTACTTGGGACTAATTTATGATAAAAAACTTATTTTCAAAGAGCACATTGAGAGTATACAAGCCAAGTGCATCAAATATACGAGATGTTTATATCCTCTCATTAACAGGAATTCTAAACTTTGTTTAAAGAACAAACTTTTGATTTACAAACAAATTTTTAGACCAGCAATGCTTTATGCTGTACCGATCTGGTCAAGTTGCTGTTCAACAAGGAAGAAAACGCTTCAAAGGATTCAGAATAAAATTCTGAAAATGATTTTGAAGCGTCCTCCTTGGTTTGGTACACTCGAATTACATAGACTTACTGGTGTTGAACCATTAGAAGCTATGTCAAATAAAATTATTAACAATTTTCGACAAAAATCGTTGCAATCCTCAATTGCTACGATAAGCTCTCTTTATAGCCAATAAGTTAGCAATTAAGTTAGTTGTAAGTTTACTTCCCCTTTTCTGACAAGTAGGTTTAAATCCCTACGAATGATAAGTCCTAATTGCGAAAGCAAACAAATCCTAACAATTAAAATTACAAATTTCTAACAGTGTTGAGAAGTCACCATTTGTGATTGGACACACATACTCATTATTTACTAATATTTATCATAAATACTTAAGCTACTAACAAATCCCCCCTTAAAAAAAAAAAAAAAAAAAAAAAACAGAAATTATAACTGAAATGATTCCACTAGTATCAAACACATAACAAAATTTGTTACTAATGTATCAGCTTTCTAACAAAATAAGATAATATATAGAACAATATAATAACAAACATTGTTAGAAACAACAGGTTTTGATAAAAACGAAAAATTAGTTAGACTTGTTTCAGAACTACTTCATTTCAGGTTTTGTTATTATAACTAATTCAGATTCAATTTTATTATCAAAATTATATGGAAAAATACAAAATTGTATCAAAATATGTTATTTGTATCTCGCGTTGATAGAATTTTGTAATTTTTTAGTTATGCTCTTCTGATCGGGTTTGCACTTGGGGGCCGGTAGGTGTAGCTTCAAACCGCCTGTCTCCTTGCTTCGCGCCAGCTGTTGCATTGGTACATTTGCCGCAACACCACGCCATAGGAAGGTTCTCATCGTCGCAGTAAGTTTTGCCGTATGCGCAGCAGTCGGAGTAAGAACCGAAGCAAGATACCAAATCTTCGATGTGATGAATGTATTGAGAAGTATCACTTTTTGGTTCAGGTTTAGTGTACGAAGTGAGTGAAAATAGATTTGCCTAGAGAAACTCAAGACGATGGCATCCCAATTCAATTTGTTCATCAGCCGAATAGAGTTCGCGAACGTCACTCCCAGTATCCGCACAGTATTTTCGTTTCGTAGCCACGGCACAGTGAGTGGCATGACATCGGCGTATCCCACTGATAACGACGTGGATTTCTCCAGTCTCAATCTTGCTCCCGAGACGCGTTCAAAACGTTGTATTATTTCTCTTATCCGCTCCATTCTAGTAAGGCATGTGCAGATCACCGTTACATCATCGGCATATGCGACAACAAGATCAGACTCACAAATCTCTTCGAGCTGCTTGAGCAGTGGATGTAAATAGAGCACAAACAGATGCATGGAGAGAGGATCTCCTTGGCGGACCGATCTCTGGATTGGAAAGGCTGCTGATAGATGCCCGTTAACCAAAAGGCGAGACGACGATAGGTCTCCGATCTTTTTGAGAAGGCGCACGAGATTCGGTTCGAAGCCGAGCGAGCACATGTTGCGAAAAAGGAAGGTTCGATCAACAACGTCGAAAGCGTGACGAAGATCAAAGGATGCGAGCAAACCCATAAAAAGTCTAAAACTTCACACTTTTCTAGATGATTCAATATATCCAAAAAATGAGGTAGATGAAGAGATTAAGGTAAAGATAGAGCTAGAGCTAGAGCTAGAGCTAGAGCTAGAGCCAGAGCTAGAGCTAGAGCTAGAGCTAGAGCTAGAGCTAGAGCTAGAGCTAGAGCTAGAGCTAGAGCTAGAGCTAGAGCTAGAGGCTAAAGCTAGAGCTAAAGCTAGAGCTAGAGGCTAGAGCTAGAGCTAGAGCTAGAGCTAGAGCTAGAGCTAGAGCTAGAGCTAGAGCTAGAGGCTAGAGCTAAAGCTAGAGCTAGAGCCAGAGCTAGAGATAGAGGCTAGAGCTAGAGCTAGAGCTAGAGCTAGAGCTAGAGCTAGAGCCAGAGCTAGAGCTAGAGCTAGAGCTAGAGCTAGAGCTAGAGCTAGAGCTAGAGCTAGAGCTAGAGCTAGAGCTAGAGCTAGAGCTAGAGCTAGAGCTAGAGCTAGAGCTAGAGCTAGAGCTAGAGTTAGAGCTAGTGCTAGAGCTAGAGCTAGAGCTAGAGCTAGAGCTAGAGCTAGAGCTAGAGCTAGAGCTAGAGCTAGAGCTAGAGCTAGAGCTAGAGCTAGAGGCTAGAGCTAGAGCTAGAGCTAGAGCGAGAATTAGAGCCAAAAAAAATTGCTAAAACATGCTATAACTTTGTAAGGAGCTAGAGCTAAAGCTAAAGCTAGAGCCAGAGCTAGAGATAGAGGCTAGAGCTAGAGCTAGAGCTAGAGCTAGAGCTAGAGCTAGAGCCAGAGCTAGAGCTAGAGCTAGAGCTAGAGCTAGAGCTAGAGCTAGAGCTAGAGCTAGAGCTAGAGCTAGAGCTAGAGCTAGAGCTAGAGCTAGAGCTAGAGCTAGAGCTAGACCTAGAGCTAGAGCTAGAGCTAGAGCTAGAGCTAGAGCTAGAGCTAGAGGCTAGAGCTAGAGCTAGAGCTAGAGGCTAGAGCTAGAGCTAGAGCGAGAATTAGAGCCAAAAAAAATAGCTAAAACATGCTATAACTTTGTAAGGAAAAGTTCTGGAGATGTGTGACCCTCAACAAAAACGTATGTTTTGTATGCCTAAATGCTTCTTTAGGACAACGATTTCTTGTTAAATGTAACCAACAAAAGTTAAGTGCAAAAAAATTAATTTTTAAGTAACTTTTACAGAAAACACTCTATAACTCTGTATCAAATGAAGATAGGAATTTTGTTTGTTCAGCAAAGTTTCATATTTTTGCATATCCAAAAACTTTGCCGAATAAACTATTCCTCTATTTCTTAACACAAAAAAGTTAGTATTTTTATTAAATGAAAACCTACTGTAACATATGCTCGCCGTTTGCTAATATCGGTGGATTGGGACAAATGGAACCTAAAGGAGTTTATAGTACTTCAGCTCAACTTCAAGGAAAAGTATTGACATCATGATTCCACTTGCCCATTTTAACTTATACGTTCATGAAGTTATCGAAAAAATAAGCTGAAGTATGATATAAGTTTGTAAGGAAAAGTCCTGGAAACATATGGCCTTTGGCAAAAATGGGTGTTTTGTGTACCCTAACAATTCCTCCAAACAACATTTTCGTATAAAATGCAACTAACAAAAGTTAAGTACAGAAAACTAACTTTTAAGTAAGTTCCTTGTAATATAGTTTATTACTTTGTACCAAAAAAAGATAGGATTTTCATTTGTCCAACAAAGTTTCATAGTTTTGAATTTTCTATAACTTTGCTGAAGAAACTATTCTTCTATCTCTCAACGCAAAAAAGTTATTTTTTCATATTTAGTTTAGTAAACTTTTCATGTTGACAATTTGCGATTATGCGGGTCATTCATACAAACAGTTGCTCCGAAGACACTTTTAAGCTAGGACGAGGGTGAAAGGCGCTATGGAATTAAGTTCCACTTTTTGCCTTATTGGACCACTGTGCATTGGTTTCTGATTTATAGGCGCTGTATTTAAATTTCGAATTTTCTAAATTTTAAAATGGTGTCGAGAACCGGTTTCCGGTTCCTAAGCGTCCTTAGGCCCCCCTCCTTACTTTTTTATTTTTTAATATCTCCGCACACAACGGCATAACGCTCATTTTCAGTCCCGTAGAAGGCGCTGAAGTTGATGTCTTGAATATGTCGAGTCAAGTGGCATACAGCATAATTTCAGTGCCCTTGTCCTAGAACAACATTTTTATAGGCAGACACAACCTCAAGCTGAAGGATATAAAAATTATTTTTCCTTATTTTTTCATTCTTATAAACATCCATATCATGGTGGTCACATGGTAGTTGATTTGATACAGGCCATGTTTTCTGTTTAATTCGTTTGCTGAATGTGTTTGATCGATTAATTTAACAAATAAAAGCATTTTCGAGATCAACTATTGGACGAAACATAAATTGACAATAAATAACATTGCTTTGTCATTATAAATAAAATCAGATCGAATCTAAATCTTTGCAATCAATCCTCAGCTCGTCATAGATGAAGAAAAAAAAAATCCTCAGCTCGAGTTGCTGCCCCATTTGGAACCTTAGTCTTGCATCGAACCAAACAGCACAGCATCCAAATTTTCTGTTGTTGCAAATATCATGCCGTCCTATTTGGCTATCCATGTTCGAGTCATCGTTTGGTTCATTAGCTAGACGCCATTAGCCACCTATAAACCTCTAAAAACACTCCACATACCGTCAACGGGAGGCACGAGGTTGCGAGGATTCCTCCCATCGTCACCCGGGGTGCAAGTTGATAGATTCAGGCACCTAGGCACTATCTAAGATCAATCCCAATTCGGTGCTTTGAATCGCAACTCATCGTTCGCGGTGTACGGCCAGCCCACAACCGCTGGAGCAGAGACAATGGCAAACAAACAACGTCATCAACTCATGAACCCGCACTGCCCTCTCAGAATGGTGTGCGGAGATTTATTACATACGTTTCTGAAACTAATTTATCATTTAATGAAGTGATTGTTACCGTTGGTTAAAGAATTTTTATTGACCATCACCTCATCTGTTCGCCATGGCCATAGTGAGATCTCCGTGTAGCCGACTAGCCAGCCACAAGGGATATTTCGGTACCCGTTTTAATGATCGAGAGTCAGCGAGAGGATTCAGCTCCACCTGGGATCCCCATCCTACTCCGCTACCAGAATGTATCAAAGCTGCTTCCCCATCGGACCGTGAATGGTCTCGGTCAAGCAGAATGATAGATAGATGAGATGCGATCTGAGCAATGATGAAGAAATAGATAGCTCGGTTGAATAACTAATAACGATATTTCTTTTCCCGGGCTGATCGGAGGTTGGAAGTTACGTTTCCTCACGCGATCGGTCATCGATCGATGGTAAAACCCACGGTTGCGCCACTCTCTCTCTCTCTCTCTCGTCCGTGCTGTTTTGTTGCTGCGTGGACCGCTCGATTGTGAGTGTTGGGTTGGGATCCGCAAAGTTATGCGACTTAGCTTGGAAAACGATGAATTGCCAAGTGGCATCTGATGATGGTGTTTGTACTGAAGACAAGAATGCTGCCACGGCAAGAGATTGGAATCGTTACTTTCTAATGAACAATAACAAAACTGTTTGCACCATTGTTTAATGTTGTGGTGCATCAATGTTTCATAATACATTGTACAATCGTGCCCCGTAAAGAACTGTTTTTCCGTTATATCTGGTAAACGAACCGGAACGATTAACATTTTTGTAGATAAGACTCCAGGTAACCGATAAACACTTTGAATGGATCGATAAAAGCCGGAAGAAACAGAGCAATGTTTTGTAGAAGATCTAGATTGATTTAGAAATGCGAATGGATTTTATGAACTATTCAAAAATCGACGTCATTTCATTATATGAAAAAAAAAAATAATAATAATAAGACAGCCATCTATAACGCAAAGTACTGTGAAAATCCACCACATTGATCGGATTTTGTAGAATATAATAATGCGCTGAGAACTTATTTACGATGAGCATCCCAAAATAACATGTTGTAGAAAAATCGGATAGGTAGCTACTAAAGTGAAATGAAACCTTTAATACTGTCTTAAAATTTCAAATCCCCGCAATGAAAAAAAAAATCACACCAGCTTTTTTAGATTTCAGTACTTTTTTAGCCGGTTATTATATGGTTGACAGGATGCTAACTGAACTTTATCTTTGAATTAATTTTAACAGACTAGAGTTTGGGTAAAACTGTGATATATGGGTTCTAACATTTGACGTTAACTCTTAAATAGACTCTGGATTGGGCTTAAGATTCTGGACTGAACCCTAACCAGGCTTCTTGACTAAACTCTAGTCTGAAATCTTTATGAGATTCTCATAATTAAGTATTAAACTCTAGCGTGGAATATGGGATGAACTCCGAGATCAACTCTAAATACGTCTTCGAACGTAAGTCCGTACTGAACTCTAAACAAAACTCTGTGTTCTGAACTACGGACCACACTCTAAATTAGTCTCTGAATTCTGGACTGAACGTTGGTCTGAAGTGTCTGGAATTTCAATTGTGCTTAAAACTAGAAATGATATCCAGCAATTTTTTTTTCAAGCGCTTTTAGGGTTCATCCAATCGATTTCTGTTCTTCTGCAAAGATTCTTGCTAGTTGGTACTTTAATTTGGATGCCTAACTTTTTTCACTTACACGCAAGTGCAGTGTGGTTTTTTGACAAAGTTGTAGATAATGAAATCTTATGAAACGTTGTGAAAGACACGAAATCTCTAAAAGAACATTCCATTATGCTAACACTTGTAAATGCTTTAGAAAAGTGATTTAGGAGATTGAGTATTTTTGGTTAAGCTTTATGTTTCAAATCACAAAATTGTCACTGAAGAAGCGAAATTCAGAAAATTTTAATAAAACTTGCATATATCAAAATAAGAATAAAACTTGTTTTTTCCGCGATGGTTTAATCGCAAGCTTAGCTAGAAATCTAATTGAGGCCCTTGTTGAGCATCGTGCACAACACGTACGTCGTAACGCGTGAAGAAGAGTTGAGTTTGCGTTACTTTTTGTTACATATGAGTCATTATGCTTCTTCGCAGATCGATCCTGATCGACCATTTCTGATTTCGCTAAAACTTTTCATAGTTGTTCCTTTTTGATAATAAGGTTATTTTATGGCTATTCATGTTGACTCACGACTGCTGTTTCAAAAGGGTCTACCCAAAATGGTGACTGATGGTTAAAAATTCTATATCAGAAAAACGGCTTGTTTTGATTGAAATGGTGTCTTCAGAAAAGTTATGGGTAATGAAATTGCGGTTCTAGAAAAAACATATGCACTGTAAAAAAATTTTTTTCACGTGCCAAATTTTCAAAATTGTCATTAAATGTTAAATATCTCAAAAAGCACCTTTTTCAAAATTCTAATTTTTCTACACATTGAAGATGACAATAAGTACCACTATCTATCAAAATTCGGTGACAACAAAATGAAAAATAAAAAAGTTATGCACGTTTGAGCTTTTTGACATTTTCACTCTGAAGTGTTTTTTTTTTCTTGCTACACATAACAATGTTAAAAATTTATCACTAAGTGCATCCAGCGCGCTGTTTTGTACCATAATCGATCATTTTTATACTGGCTCCGTTGAAATTGAACATGGGTTACTCACTGGCACATCTGTTCAACTGAAGAACTAAAAACGAGACAAAAGCTCTTTATTTTAAGTGTCGACATCTAGCTGTGGAGAGGACGCATTTTACACTCGAAACTCCATTACTCTTATATTCCATTCATTCAGCAAAAAAAAACTGTATGAGCTCTCGCCGCTTTTTCGTCGAGAGAATTCTTTGTTCTCCCGGTACTGGTAGAGCAAGGGTGCCTTTACATGATAATCGTACAGTACCACCCGCATACGTGCAACGGTTTTTATGTAGATATATTTTTAATGAATTTCATTGTTGCCCACGTTGAAAACTGAATATTTTGACTAACGACAATCATTATTTTACATTGTACCTAATGTCGTAAGCAGTGCTGTGTATAGCGCGTCTGATAAGCAATACTCGCAATGTTAGGTATAAAAACGGTACGAGAAAAAAATATTGTCGTAGGTCGAGAAATTCGGTTTCCAAGTCCAACGAAAATATTCAAGTGAATCAACTAACTGGTTTAAATAGTTTAAACAGTTGCGAGTTGTACGATCCAAAAACATTTGTTAAACAATGTTTGATTTAATGTTTGTTTAATTTGTTCTATTGACTCTGATTGTGAATTGCTACTGAATTTCCGCTCTAAAGATCTCTTGAATGCGGTCCTGTCTTAACTTGATTTTGATAGATTCAACTATTCAAGATCACCTTTTTGCCTGGTCATTGAAACAAAAAAAAAGTTTTTTCTGCATGTTCCAACTATTGGAGCGAACTGTTCGAACGATGCACTGTAAAATCAATGTAGGATGGAACAGCAAAAAATGAATGCGAATGCTTGGGCACCGATTTGCTGCAGAGTTTTGATCGAAGTTGCATATCTGTTCTGTGTCATTGGCGAACCCTGTTATCAGAAGGTTGTAGAAGTCAGATAAACTCACAGGGTAATCAATTTAAACAGCACGTGTTAATATCAGGTAAATCCAGATTTAGAGAACCGATTGAGCAGAGATAGGCTTCGCTATTAAACTTGCGCCTATGGTAGTTCACGCTATTTTGATTTTTGTCAAAATACTGAAACGTTCATAACTTTTTTGTTTATCGATTTAACATCACCAAATTTTGACAGATAGTAGTTCATATTGTCATTTTCAATTTGTAAAAAAAATTCAAAAAATCCACTTTTGGAGATATTTAATCTTTCGTGACAGTTTGGAGAATTTAGCGCAAAAGAAAATTATAGTGCCTATACAGGGTGTTGGGGAGCCGACTTAAAACCCTTTTGATGAAAAAAACCCTTTTACGCATATGACCAACATTTAACTACTGCAGATTTATTCACTTTTTCAGTTTTCGGTTATGTTTGCCTTTGAGGAGGTCTAGCACAAGAAGTATGATAGCTAGCTCAATTCTGTAGATTTCATTGGGAAGCTGAGAAAATTTCATAGGTCATAGTAAGGAACAAATGTGAAATCAAATGTTTTTTGAAAACTTTACTGCAATTATCTCTCTAAAATGTGTGATAAACATGGGTTTTGTTGTAAACCAAATTAAAATTGAAGTCTACTCTACAAGTTGTTTTTTGACACCAATCATCTAATTCTTTTAGTTTAGCTGCTATTTCACTATAAAAGCAAAAAGCTGAAAAGACGAAAGAATCGTAAACGATTGCATACGAGAGATCGCAGCGATTCTTTCAAATGTTGGTTGCTTGCAGGCGTAATTCGGCTCCCCCAGGTCATGCTTTCACCGTAATATACCGCGATGGTTCTTAGTGATTTCGAATATCACATGCTAATGCTCCGGTAAGCAAACAGTTGAACGCAATCTAACGTTCATGTGGATTCATAATTTTGTATCACTGGCGATAAGGGGCCGTTCAATAATTACGTAACCAAATATTGGTGGGAGGGGGGTGTGCAATTTTCTTACGCTGTCTTAAAAGGGAGGGAGGGGGGTTAATTGATTATCTTACGTAAGAAAAACATTGTTAATGCAGCTGTTCAAATAACCATGTTCATGAAAGTGTGGACGGTAGAATTCATAAAAAGAAAACTACGGAAGGACGATTAACTCGAATTAAAGACAGAAGAGAAAATACTGTATTGTGCTTGCTTCAGGATGATAAAACTAAAATAAAAATTAATATATGCTGGCAGTAGAATCTTACTAAGGGGGGAGGGTGAGTATCAAAAAATCTTACGATGTCTTACAAGGGAGGGAGGGGGGTTGAAAAAGAAGAAAAATGTGCTTACGTTATTATTGAACGGCCCCTAATATCTCAAAGATTCTCGCGATAGTGTTGAATGCAAGTGAACTTGGATACAATAAATACTATCGTGTTTGAATCATTCAGTCTCCTTCTATGGTATTCGGAACTCTTAGATGCGAAAAACAATCAGCAGCGTTTCTATGGAAAACTTGTACGCGAGTGGAAACAGTTGAACGATGCCTGATAAATCAAAGAACACATTTGCATGAAATATTGCTAGTGACTGAAAATTTCCATGCTTGCTTACAACAGTAAATGAAGGCGTAACTTTTTGCTTTCAAAGTGGAATAATAGCTAAACTAAAAGAGTTAGATGCTTGGTGTCAAAGAACAACTTGTAGAGTAGACTTCAAAGTTTAATTTAGTTAACAGAAAAACCCATATTTATCGCACATTTCAAAGAGAAAGTTGCAGTTTAGTTCTCAAAAACATTTGATTTTACATTTGTCCTTTCCTAAGTGCTTCTTATTCTCTCTACTTCGACATTTTTAGGACACAATTGATTACGAAATTTTCTCAGTTTTCCAACGAAAGTAACAGAATTTAGATAACTATCATACTTTTTGTGCTAGACCTCGTTTAAGGCAAACATAACCGTAAACTGGAAAAAGTGAACAACCATGCAGTAGTTTAAGTTTGGCCATATGCGTAGAAGGATTTTTTGTATCAAGTAGGGTCCTCTGTCACCCCTTTAATAATTTAGGTGAGCTCCCTAACATCCTGTACTTTTCTAGTACCGTCATTTTATTTCCTACAACTTTGCTGAAGACACCATTTCAATCAACAACCGTTTTTCTGATATAGAATATTTTATCCATCAATCACAATTTTGGATAGGCCCCTCTGAAACAGCAGTCGCGAGGCTTTATGGAGAACTGATACCATAAAATGAGCTCTTTATCAAAATAGAACAACTATGGAAAGTTTCAGTGAAATTGGAAATATCATGCTAAAAAGGTATTTTTTTACCCATTTTCCATGGAATGCCTTATATGGGGGAGGGGGGTAATCGAAATTTTTATTTTTAGCATTACTGCGTAGTTTTTGTACGACGCCTCACACCAAGAAATTTTGATGCATACTGAAAATCGGTTGGATAGAGTGTTAGTTCATTGGCAATAGATGCATAGCAATTGTATTTTTATAAAAAACTTATTAAAAAACGTCTTTTACGTAACGTCTTTTAAAACTTCTGAAAACAAAGCTATTGCAAGTAACCCGACAGAATGGAATGAGTTTATTAAATTTTTAGCAAGGGAAGATTTAAAAAATAATCATGAAATTGAACATTTCTATTATTCAAATACTTTTTAACATTCCTTTTGCATTTCATATCAATTGTTCTTTATCCTCAAATTGTAACTCAAATCTTTCATCAGAACAAGAAAATTAGAATCGACTGTTGAGTGCTTCATTCCTCTCCTTTCCTATCCGTTGGAACGAAGACATGCTCCATATGCACGTTAATACCTTTTCATCTGAAGAAAACAAGTTGTGAGCAGCGTGCGCCTTCAGTTGCGGGATAATCAGTGAATTTTCTGTGTCTTGAAAACTCCGAATCCAAGGTCCTTTTCGATGATCGAATGCTGAGTTTTATGACTTATGTTCATTTCACGAGTCATTTCCTTTGCCGACCGGGCTTGATTTTGCCAGATACGTTTTTCAACCCTTCAGTGCTGCAGTCCGCTGCATTTTTTGAATCCATTGTATCCTCTAAAAAAACCAAATTAATCCACCTAGCGTTGAGACCCAGCTTTTCTCATTAGAACTTATTACTTGTTAAAGTAGATTTACTGTACTCATATAGATCGGACTCGATTATATATTATTTTAAATTCCTTTACTTATAGTAGATTTTTTTTTGATTTCAAATATGACTTATCTAAAGCTGAAACGTCGCAAGGAAACATCTATAAAATACACTTGAGAAGAAGGGAGAGAGGGCTATTTGATAAACCCATGCGAAAAATTTTTGCAATCTATACACAAGGAGAGGTTTTCGAAAATATTTTTTTTTTGTTCTGCACAATCAATAGACGTTCCATAATTATTTAATGTAAGAATAGAAAGGAACCTAAAAAAATGTATTAATTAAGGGAAAATAAAATATCAAAATTTAGATAAAAATAAGAAGATAAAATATGTAAAATATCTCAAAAAAAATACAAAATTGAGTAAAAATTAATAAAGTTAAATCAAAATTAAATAAAACTACATGAAAAAACTTTGAAAAATAAAAAAACAGTTTACGTCTAGGAATTAAAGTAAACAAATAAATATACACTTAGCAAAATTTTTCTTTACGTTAATAACTACACGACGTTATTATTTTTTTTTTGCAAGAAATTTGTTTTCCGAGTTTCCTTATAAATTTATTTAAATTATCTTGTATTCAAATAAGAAAATCCTTAAAGCAGTTGCTCTTATTAATAGTTTCTGAGGTACATTCATGCACCATTCAATATGGGTTTTTGAAACCGGAATGTTACCCAAAAGCCGCAGTTCGACTTCCAACACTATTCTGAATCCAGATAACTAAATAAATAATAATAGTTAATGAATAATAATAATACTCAATTTCCCTTCTTTGCATTACATTTGAACCACGTATCATTATGTTATGAAATTTGTTACTTGTCAGTTTGAGAGACAGCCCGTAGTTATGTTAAGAAAAGTCGTGTAATCTTTGAAATAATAGACTTCCGTTATTTCTTCAATTTAATGCACAACCGTTGAAACAAAATTCCGATTATAATCGAACGAAATGGGCACTAATAGGGCAACCAAACCTCTCATTTGACAACAAGATTGTTAAAATTAGCCTAGCCATCTTTGGAAAAACGAGTGAATTTGAAAAGTCATCGGACCACGTTCCTTTTCACAATTTTTGAACCACGTTTGCAATCATTATAAAATTCAGCAGTTAACCCTTAACTAGTCCGTTCATTGGATATCAACATTGTTCAAATCGCTTGTGTAGTTTCTGAGATAGTGAAGTTTCGTGATTTTCACATTTCCACACATTACAAACACATTTACAGTCGGACAACAATCAAAATCAATAGGGTGTTATGGGGAAGCTAGACCTTTCATTTGACACTAATTTTGTGAAAATCGGTTCAGCTATCTCTGAGAAAAGTGAGTGAGTTTAAGAAGTCTTCGGAATATGTTTCTTTTCATAGCTTTAATTCACATTTTTAACGTAACAGGCAAAGTAATAGTCCGATTACAAAAAAAAATCAATTGGGTCTTATGGGGCAACTAGACCTTCCATTTAACACTGATTTTATGCAAATCGGCCCAGCCATCTCTGAGAAACATGAGTGAGATTAAATAGTCTCCAGAACACGTTTCTTTCCATAATTTTCAAACCAATCCAATCTCAATAAAATTCGATTTTGTCAACCAGTGTTATAATTAAATGAAGTGGGTACCAACAGAGCAACTGAACCTTCAATTCGAAACTATGATTGTTTAACCCGTAAAGACCCGAGACGGAACTTATTTTTTGAAAATGAGCGTTCTCAGCACTGGCGCGGTCGATTTGAGAAAACTTGGAATATTATTCAAGGGGAATAGTTGCATTAAGTTTTGGTATTGGTACCATCCCATTGCACCTCTCCCCATTTCCGTGAGATGCAAATATGCCTGTGTTTTTTGCTACTTTTTCAAACAGATTGAGCAAATGATGAGAATTTACATAGGTATCAATTGTTCCATGTATCAAATCATGTCAGGTAGATGTAATATGGCAAAAAAGAGTGAATTTAGAAGTTTCCAGAATATTTCAGTACAAAATCACAAAACTACGTATTTTAAAAAAAAATCAAGAAACATTGTCGTTCTTCCAGTTTTTAGTTCTACATTTTTAGAATAAGGTTTCCTGAATCCATACAATAAATATTTCATTTATTCTAGCATGCATAGATTTTGAAAAAATCAATTTTTCATAAAAACTCGTACTTTATTAAATTCAAACCCATTTTTCTCGAAATATGTGCATGCTAGAATAATTATTTCATCGTGTAGGAATTCAGGAAACCATATTCTAAAAATGTAGAACTAAAAACTTGAAGGAGGACAATGTTTTTTGAAATTTTTTAAAAATACGTAGTTTTGTGATTTTGTACTAAAATATTCTGGAAACTTCCAAATACATTCTTATTTGTCATATTTCATCCACCTGACATGATTTGATAAATGAAACAATTAATACCTATGAAAATCCTCATCATTTGCTCAATCTGTTTGAAAAAGTAGCAAAAAACACAGACATATTTGCATCTCACGGGAATGGGGAGGGGTCCAGAGAGGTGGTACCTATACCAAAACTTAAAGCAACTATTCCCCTTGAATAATATTCCAAGTTTTCCCAAATCAACCGCGCCAGTGCCGAGAACGATCATTTTCGAAAAATAAGCTTCGTCTCGGGTCTTTACGGGTTAAATCAGTCCAGCCATCTTTGGAAAAGCGAGTAAATTTAAAAAGTTTTCTGAACATGTTTCTTTTCATAAATTTTGAACTACACGTTCAATCATCATAAAATTCGTTAGTTAGGGGTTTTGAAGACAGCCCGTTCATTTGAGACCCGTTTCAAATGAACAGGTTGTTCTTCAAACTTACGAAGAAACAAAACCCAAAATTTTAAATTTAAATTTCAAAATTTAGAGTCATTATGACAGAAAGACTATTTATTTAGTACGAATCTTACGTCAAATTTCAAATATTATGCTCCAATTATTCCTTCAAATACAACATCAATATTCTAAAATCCAAAAAGTTGATAAACCCTTATGGGATTGTATTTGTCAATTGAAGGATGTTTTCCAGAAACTGGAAGTCGCAAATTCTGATTTAAAAATGAAGTACGGGGTTGATTCCTGGCCTCTGAGCATCATCCCGGGTACTGAAAAACTCACATTGGGTAATGTTTGTCCCTTAGAGATTGGAAACCGGAAGCTACTGTCTAGAAATTTAAAATGGCGTCTGAAGATGATTTCTGGCCTCCCGGTATCATACCGCTTCCCCAAATCGTATTGGATGATATTTGTCACTTCAGGCTGTGAATTGGTAACTGTCGTCATCTTTGCCATCGAAAAACAAAGATTAGGCAGTTCGGTAGTTTTATGATGGATTTTATAATTTTATGATTATCAGGCAACCAGAAGTGGTCATCAGGATTAAAAATGGGGTTTGAGGTCGGATTCTGGCCACTGGGTTTAATACAGGTTTCAAGAACCCATATTGAATGGTATTTGGCAATTCAAAAACAATCAGTAATATCAACAGCGATGAAAAATTGTATTTTCACTGATAAGATCATTCAAATTAATGTATAAGTAACAACATTTGATTATACATTATTTGAAATCTACTGACTAAAGTTGCTGAAGTCGCTCTATTCTGTTGGATTTGGATTGCATTTGTTAGGTTTCGCTCGTACGTAGGGTAATTGCTCCTAAATTCATCTCAGTACCTATATTCATCTCATCACGCCATTTTGATCAATTTATCGTCAAGTTTCACCATATTTTCAACGTAAAACTTTCATCAATTTGACAAAATCGAGAAGCAAATAGATTTACTTTCAAAAATTTGCGCAAATTTGACGGTGAACTGGACAAATGAGAGAAATAAGATGAATATAGGTGCACCTAGCTGTTGAGATGAATAATGGAGCGCCTACCCTATGTACAATTGTTTTATTTTTCGCGAAAGATAGTTTAAGACCACCCGAATTTACAGAGTAAAATTGCGACAATTTGGATGCGAATTGTTGGCAGTGTCTGAACAAATTGACACATTCAATTTAATTTTTATTTCCATTTCTATATAATTAAATAGTCATCCAATGGTATTTTCATGGTTTTCCATCATGATACTGTAATAGTTTATACCTGTTGATGAGTGAACAGATGTACACCCAAGTGCTTTTACTTAAACTTAAACTACAATTATCATGAAACTTTGGTAATCCGGAACTGTACACGAGATGTAGCGATTTACATGAGATTGTTCGATTTTACAAGCTCTCTATCTATGTTGATGAAGAGCAATTTCCAACTATTTTTATCTATCCATTCTTATCTAACCATTTCATCTAACATCAATGTCAGTGAGTCTCAGCGAAAATAATTTCTAACTTCACAAGCTCATTGACGACTGAAGTTTAGAGAAATTATTTTTACCTCTCTTTGGGCATTGTTAATAATAGATTTTCAAGCACCAATGTCTTACTTGTTGTTAGGGTAAAACTTTCAATATCTCTCAAAACACAGTTCTTAGAAAGATACGCAATATGACAAGATCTAAAAACAATGTGAGTTAGATTTAAATTTTTGCATTAAGCTTACTCTTTGCTGGCCCAGGAAGAAGCGTGTCGTGTGGTATGTTAATGCATATGCTTTTAGACTCGACATCGTGAGATGCAAGCTGTGCAAGAAGATTCCTGTGTGCGAGTAAAAACGCTGAGCTGAAAAGTGCACGGGAAAATTGTTCACGTTCAGCTTATGCAGTGCCATTTTCATATAAAAAAAATTATAATACCACGTATGGCAGGACGTGTGGCGTAAAATATGACAGTGTGCTCTACTGGGCACATATACGTCAATTATAATGGATACAAGATACGTAGGACAGTAAGTGTAATAGAGCTTAATATATGAAACATTAGGCACAATGGTCATTATGGTATTATGTAATCGATGTTAAGCATAACTATTATCCTGGCTTATTTTTATTTCTTTCTGCCATAAGTCCGGCAAGGCTGAAAATTCATAAGCATAAGCAATCATGCTTAAAGTTTTAATACTTGTGATCAGTAATGTTTAAAGATTGTGTGTGTGTGTCTATTTTACTCTATAATGAAGCACCGTAAAATTTTGTTTAACGTTTTTGTCGACTGATTTTGTTTCAGCTTGTATCTCATAGTGGCACGTCACGTTTCATTGCGGCTATATAAAACAAACATAATGTCAAAAAGTTATTTAATTTAGAATGAACTGGGAATTAGAATCATAAAAAAGTTTCTATCACTGCTGAGTTTTGCTTGCTTAATTATAAAATCGTTTCGAATATATCCACTATCAACGCAAAACGACCTTGTTCGAGTAATATGAACAGTAAACCTTGTTTATATTTTCCAAAAAAAAAGATACTACTCATTCGTAGTAACAATGGTTGTTAAGGTCGGTCATGGTCATGAAATGTCACCCCAGTAAGCTGCCCAGTCGGGGGCAACGATGACCCAATCATGCAGCCCAAAACTTTGGCGTGAGATACCGAATCATAATTTATTGAATCATTTCGAACCCTCGTGGACACGAATAAATTTCCGGAAAGCTTTCCAAAAGTATCATTAACGTATGTGAAATATATTACTCTCTCCGGGGGTTCTCTCTACCGCTGGCATTCGTCCGTCCGAGCCCGACTCGGGAGTAGAGATGTTTTGCAAAATATTTCACCATTTTGCAGCGACTAACGGGGGCTGCAAGTAGAATGGGTAAAAGGAGCAACTCCCGGAAAGGTGGCAGAAAGCTAATTTATTTGTGCAGTTCTCCAAACATATGTCCGGCAGTTCAACAGTCCAGAAGCAACTACCGTACTCTGTTCGTTTTGTGCTGGGGAATGGGACTGGGGCTTATCCGACGGAGCTATTCTACTGGTATATACAGCAGACCGAGTCAAGTCAGCGTGTGATGCGTGCAAAGTGGCGGCAGCTCATCGACGGAAACTGATAGGCCCTTTCTCACCTTATTACCTCTGGTGCAGTGGATTTACGGTTAAACGGCATACTAGCTGAGGTGAGGAATTGAACTGAGAGCTTTCAACACATCGACAATCAACCGGAATTTCGTAGATCGGAATGCGATATCGGTAGTGTCCAGCGCCCGGGATTACCGGCATACCGGTTGGTGTCGGCAGTAAGCTTCCATCTGATCATGGTTATATTTCTTGATTATGCACGGGATGTTAATTGCGGTAAATTTATGGACGATTTGTTCTGGATAAACGAGCACAACAGTAGAATGGGATAGCGGGATGTACTTGATTCTGAACACGATTGGCTGTTGCTTGCTCGAAAAGAAGCCCCGAGCAGTCGACAATAGTAAAATAACATCACTGATATGACTACGCGTGTGTGGGTGAAAAATAAATAAAAAAAAGCTGATTGGCTGGTGAAATCTTGCCATATAAAAATCAAGCAAAATTAGAAACAATTTCATATTTGATCGGTCTGAATGCTCTCTAATCTCGGTTGAGAAGCTGCTGCTTTGAGCAATTTCAATCAATTCGTTAGACGAAATCTTCTTGTGAATCCTTATCGGTCGTCATCTTGAGAATAGTTTTGCGCGAAGGCACGCATCAGTCGTACGTTTGCGAGTTGTCCAAGGTACATAAGACCAACATACAAATAATAACAGTACACTGATTTCGTTCGATAGCATACCGTACTAGGGCTTCGAGTTGATGAGAGGGAAAATTGAACATTTCACCTGACCAGTCGATTGAATAATTTATAATCCAATTGCAGCCACTCGAAGCTGCTGGACTCCTAGTGCGCTTCGATTTCATCGCCTCCGGTACCTGAGGCATCAAGAGGGTCAAAACTTCTAATCGAATGCGAGTCGTCCTGAAGTAGTCGGTACTCTTTCCATTCGATTGGGAATGTACAACTGCATTCGGAAACGGGACGAGATTTATTAGGTTGTAGTTTACCATCATCTTGATGGTGAAGAAAGCGGAGAGATTGGTGAGTAGAATTTAACGCGTGCATACCGTTTGAAAAGGATCGACTTGCTTTGATGACAAGCATTCTTCATCGACTAGGACGAATAACTCACAGTAATTAAAATCGAAGTAGTATCAAAACACGGGCTGCACACCGATACCATCGTACCTATTTGAGTTCTTTTCAATCAATCGTGTCGAATCTATACCGGCTGAAAACAACACGTAAGCGCCATTTTTTCAAATATGGGGTTCTTATGCCAATTTGTTCGTTATTCGAAGACCCATATTTTGGTATCTATCTTTTAGTTGTTACTTATTCGTACGTTGCATAAAATCAAGAAAACAAAATGACGTATGCACCATTTCAAAAGTGACAAGTAACCCGTTCGTTTTTGGGCCGTATTGAAAAACTTATTAAATGGATGTACGTCATAATGTTGTATCACGGCAGCATAGCACTAAGAGTAATAATACGTCAATAGTACCCAACGTTTAGTTCAATCTTTTAAACTATGCTTTGTGTAGATTTCAGTTAAATTTCATTCGATTGAATTAATATTAGTTGAGAAAAGCGGATAATTTAGAAATAATCTATAAAATCTATCTCAAAACTTACTCAAGGACCTTCCAATTTGGTGTAACTGGCTCCAATAATTTCCCTTTTAAGCAACCTTCGTTTCTAGCTCCAATTTCACAGTGCAATGTTGATCTTCTTTAAATTGACGTCTATTATTCAAGAACAGAGGCACAGAAGCACGTTCGTCACATAAATCACCTACTTGAAACCAAAACTACCAATATCAAGAAAATCTCTGCCACTTCCGGGAAATCAATTTCGTCACGCGGGTTATGAATCTTTTAACCAATTTGATTTTTTATCCAATAATGGGTTCAAAGTACTCAATGTTGAATTTTCGTCAAAACACCATCATTGAGTAAAGGCATGTTTAAAATCAATTAAGTTCAAATGACTCAGCGTTCTCATTGCAAAACTACATAAGGTACGTATACGTATAAGGTTTACATCATTTAAGGTAGTTTGTACCCTCCGGTTGGGTAGGTTTGGTTTTCCGTGCGTTATGTTTTGCTGTAAACCGTCGTCGGCCCTGGTGAGTTTGCTCATCTAATGTTTTTCGGAGTGTAGTGACTTCGCGATGTGTTTGTTCGTGACCGTTTAACTGGAGACTACTTGTAGCGTTACTTGCAAATAAGCATTTGTCCAATCGGAGATCGGAAAATATCGTGATTATTGGCGTCTCCCGAAGTGCGTTCGCATCCTCAAATGTGTTCGGGCTTGGTATTAGACAATTTATTTATTTGAATACTAGTCGTTTGCATAGGATAGCGTCGTCTGACAAAGAATAACAGGAGGGTTTTTACAAAGCCACAACCGCAAGGTTGAAGTAGAATACTTTTACAAGAAAGATAACCCGGCTGCTTGCGTGTCAGTAATTTTTTCTAGTAAATGAACATTGACTTATCAGATCAATTGAATTTTGCGCTTCAACAAGGATTGACCATTTTCAATAATATAGTAAGTTGCTCGTCATAGTTGGGGCTTGACAATTTTTAAATTTTGAGATGAAAGTTTTTCGGATGTCGTGCTCATGACTGAAGAAAAAGATAATTCAGTACGTTCTGAGACACGGAAATAAAGAAAAATTTATAACTTTTACAAAGTTAAAAATGTAAATTCACTCAAGAAAAAACATTAACGCTTTAATCATCAGGTTTTTATTTCATCCTGAAAGGATTTGTTTGTATTGTATTTGTTGTTCAATTTAGTATCGGATAAGATGCCGATTACATCTTTGCGTTATCACTGACAGTGCGAACAAAGTATTCGTTGTGATAAAGTAAACAGTGAAATGCTGATATAACATTCAAAATTAGACGGCTCACGTGTTGTCAAAATGAGTCAACTTTTCATTGAATGCATTTACTAGTGCCCACTATCGCACAGAGACTGCATTTCACTAAAGTGCCTCACTGCATCAGCCGCTAGCGATACTGAGATCCGCTGCAACTAGTTCGCTATCCATAGCCATGCCACAGTTGTGGCCGCTATACGCTGCCATTGGTATCCACTGTCCCTGCATCAGCTGGCCCAGCTGCTATCGTTGCTGGAATCCGCTGCAAATAGTGCGCTATCTATTGCTACGCCACAGCTGTGGCCGCAATCCGCTATTGCTGGTATCCACTGCACTGCTAGTGCTGCTGCTGAGGGAGGACGACTGCTTTTGTCGCTGTCTAGAGCTATTATGAGCGGCTTCGACTGAAACAGGCTCTTATATAGATATGAAAAACTTATCGATAGTTATCGATAGGAGTAAGAAATCATCGATAACTATCGATAGCCATATCAGTCGATATTTCCTATCCTTACCCTTATACTGACAAATATGCACATTTCAAATTGCAAGGTCTATGTTTCTGTCGACTGTGCATGGGAAGCAATCAGATAACGATCAATCAGTGGTCGAATTTTTCGTTTTGACAAGGCTTGACTATTTTCAATAGTACATGGTGTGAATAATAAAATTACAATTATCTTCTTTTGGGAAGAATCCTAGAAAATTTTCCAATCTGTTGCTGCAAGAACAAAGGAAATCCATCGATTACTAACCGATTTATTAGCGTTTGAATTTGGACATATTTTTCACTTTTTTCGGTTTTAGATTTTCATTTCACATCCCTATGTAGCCGAACTTCCCAAGAGAAGTATTCTACTTCAAAAAAAAAACTCATCGTTTGTTTTCGTAATCAGCGAGCTTCGCGCGCAACACTATTGGATTTCGTCACCTAACACGGTGACAAAACCTTACATTCCGCCGCAGTCGTGGAGATGCAGAGATAAGCTCGGTCTCGGCATGACCGTTTAGCTGGAGATTGTTCGCCCGTTTATTTTCTAGAAGTGCATTGCAAATCGAAACAGGCTTCCTTCGGTCGATCAGTAGGGTAATTAACCTAAGCATTGCTTACTTTTCAAACAACCGCATATGCCGAAGTGCGTTGGTAACAGAAAAATATTTTAACACCTGGTAATAGACAAATATTTTAACAACTGGTGGTTGGCCGTGTTTGATAAGAAAGATACTCATCGTTCGTCTTCTCAATGAATAAACTTCGCGCGCAACATTGTTCGATTCCGTCACTGACGACGGTGTCATGAACCTTTCCTTCCCGTCGCAGTCGTGGAGCTTCTCAATGTCTGTAACACTTCATTCCCTACAACTTCTGCACCCCAACGACTGTAGGCACGCTGTCAGTGCCGTTATTAATCTATACGAGGCAAAAGTTGCAGAAGGATTGTAGGTAGGTACATGAAGATGATAAATTATTTGCAAGCAGCCATATACGTGGCTCTTTGCGCAACTTTATTAGCTCATTATCCGTGGACCAATGTACGTTCAAATTCAAGCTCAATGATAAAGGTAACTTTATTTAAAGCTCGTTTTAATTTATTTTCGTACGAAGAATGATTCATTCTCATAGCAGCATAAATGTTCTTTTAGGTGACACATACTTTCTTGATTTTTTTCTGTAGCCCTAACCAAGTGAGCATTTGAGCCAATTTTTGTTTGTTAAGAGAGATTATTCCGCTTCCATGGACGCCAAATGTGGTGGTTTTGCACTCACAAAGTCTTTTCTTCCTGTTTGAACAACAACTTGTCCAGATGGGGACTGCATAGAACATTGCTGGTCTAAATATTTGCTTGTAAATCAACAATTTATTCTTGAGACAAAGTCTAGAATTTGTGTTGATAAGAGGTTATAACCATTTTATAAATTTATAAGTTCATAATAATTTCCGCGAAAATTATTACGCGATCAGAACTCATTCTGTTTGATATACCGCTGTAAAAACATGTGTAAATATTCGAACATTTTCTTATCGAATCATTATGCCTCTACCGAAAAGAATCTTCCATTGATTTATCTCAGCCGACTACACAATGTTACGGAAGCTACGGAAGTTCTATTCACGTTAACGTCTCGCCACTTCTTTTGTTTTCTCGGTGAGGTTATACCAAAAACTATATCGCGTGATAATCTATCTGTAGAAAACATGAACTCATGAAGGTAGCGACGCGAAGTCTCTAGACATTCGGTCATCCGAACATCTGGCTTTCTGCTTAACACGATTAACGACATTCGTCTGTTCTCAAAAAGCGATTTCCTGATTTGAGACCAATTTATGCATGATCGCTCTATTCCTACCTACCGATGCGGACGCGTGGAGACGCGGCGTTTAACGTCAATTCTCTTTTATTAGTCTACGCAAGAGTCGCCTATTAAATACAAAAATTGGCAAAGTTCCGTGCATCCAAAGCCCCAAAATTTAGAAAAATGCAGGTACACATATTTATCAAAAGGTAGTCTCAAATTTGCAGACAAAACGCCAAACTAGCCATAAATAAGACATATTATTTAAAACTATTACTCAAAAGCTAGAAAAATCCAACGGCAGACCGCGCACAATCATAATAAGTGGCTGAATCGAATAGTTATATGCGTTAATTTAGCTCATTACTATGACAAGCGATGACTATCTTTTTTTAAGACCGCTTTCTTTGTGAGTGGCGCGCCTGAAATCGCGCAAAAGAATATTTTCCTGATTAAAATCCCCCTCTCCCTCGAAATAAAAAGACACACTTCGACATACACGGACTTTGAAAGGAATACATCACGTAATAATTAGATCAATCGCGATATTTATCGACCGAGCTAAAGTTATTCATGTGGGTTGGTATTTCGAAAAAGTGAAATGAAAAAAAAAATTCAGCAGATCTGGAATCGCTGCTGGTATTCCCAAATGACTGATCTACTGACTGATTAAAAGAAGCAAACTTCGTTGCTATGTTGTCCGTGCCCACGTGGGAAAAGGAGAGACTACACTAGTTACCCTTTTAATGCCGTCACCTGAATAATAGAGTGTTGGATAATAAATATGATCTTATTGGGAAACGCTAGTATCCGTCACGTTGTAAATAATGGGGCGCATCTTACCAGTAATGGGTTTCGCGAGGTCGATAAAATTATAATAAAACATGTACAATATTATATGATATCTAAGTAAACGAAGGATGATAAACCTCCTAAGGTGGAGGTTTTTGTACTGTGTAAGATACAGTTTTACTTATCTGTCGTTCCCGCCGCCAATGCGTCTTGCTGCCTTGTACCTGGTTAAAATAGTATCACATTTTCTACACTTTTTATTGTGAAGCTTCAGCAAGTACTTCAACTTGCTGAGTAAACTACATCACTAATCCTCACTTTGACCACAATTATTCTCTTTAACTCGCTCTGCAACTCACTGAAAATTAGTGTTAAATATTTCATACACGCACAGTTAAATAGAAAACGCCGTTTCGCTCAACAGTGCACCCAGTTCGGTCTATGACACAAAGGCTTTTTCCTTTTACGAAAAAGCTTGTATCATCACAAAACACACAAACAGACATCCTGGTGGTAAATCAGGAAGATCAGAAGGAAGATACTTCCTGGAGGAACACCACCGCTAACAGGCAATCTATCAGATTTACTATTTAAGTTGTCATTACGACGAATCTGGCCAATCAAATAAGTTGGTATCATTTTTGTGATGTATAGAGGAAAACGGAAATTGGACATTTTAGCTATTGAACCTTTAAGGCAAACACTGTCGAATGACTTCACTAGGTCTAGAAGAGCAGCTCCAGTGGAATAGCCTTTAGATCTATTTTTTCGAATCATATTAGTTACTCTAAGTAACTGAAGCCCATGACGGAAACAAAACTGGTCATTTGCAAAAATTGAATTCTCAGAGTAATCATTCTATTAAAGATTATTCTTTTAAAAAAGCTGCTTATAGAAAAGAATAAACGGAACAAGGCCGATAAATTGATGTTTCAGCTGGATTTTTTTCAGGTTTCAAAATTAGAGTGACTGGCATTTTTCTATATTGTGGGAAAATGTGCTAGCTAAAAGCATCTGTTAAAAACTTCTTCCAACAAGTTTAAAGTGCTTTGTGAACATCATAAGGCGTCGTTCACAAACTACGTAACGCATGAAGGGGGGAAGGGGGGTCAAGTCTGCGTAATTTATTGTTACCTAGGGGGGAGGGGGGCGGTTAGTTGAGACCGTTACGTAACTGTGATGTTTGATGAAAGTTTTTAGCGTTACGCAATTTGTGTACGACGCCTAAGCAAAAACTGTAATGAAATATTGAGTGTAGTCTACATCTACTTGAATAGGTAAAAAAAAATGGTTTTTTTTTTAATAATTTAATGAAGTAGCGTTAGACTTCGCTCTGGAAGATGCGTGCAAGTCTTTTATTATGTTTCTTCGCGTTGATTCTTCAGAAATGCTGGCTTTCTTTGCAAGTTTCCTGATGGATAGTACCAGACTGCGAACAATCTTTGCGCGGACCGATTTAATCACGTTTACCGTATGTGTATGTAGAAATTGACATCATATCGCCCTAGAAACCAAATGACATCAAATCACCCTAGGAACCCTTTTGGTGTCTCCTATCTTCGAGCGAGAGAGAGCGAGAGAAAGAATAAGAGAGAAAGAACGAGAGAGTGCGAGAGAGAGAGAGTGCGAGAGAAAGCGAGAGAGAAAGAGAGAGAGAGAGTGAGAGAGAGAGAAAGAGAGAAAGAAAGAGAGAAAGAAAGAGAGAGAAAGAGACAGAAAGAAAGAGTGCGAGAGAGAAAGAGTGCGAGAAAAAAGAGTGCGAGAGAGAAATAGTGCGAGAAAGAAAGAGTGCGAAAGGGAAAGAGTGCGAGGAAGAAAGTGAGAGCGAGAGGGCGAGAGAGCGAGAGATTGAGAGAGAGATAGAGATAGAGAGATAGAGAAGGTATAGAGAGAGAGAGGTTGAGAGAGAGATCGAAAGAGAGAGAGACTCCTGGTTACATGAATACATCCTAAAATGGCCAAATTCTGTCTAATCTGGATATTTCGATGGCGAAGATGCTGACTCTTTGTTGCTGGAAAGCAGCTTAAAGTTACCAAATATCATCTATTGTGAGCAATGCGGAAGCGTTATACCCAGAGCCAAGAAATCAACATGGGACGCCAATTTAACTTTCTAGCTAGTAGCTTCCGATTTATAAAAAACACTATAAAGAAATAAACATTACCCAATGTTTTTCAGGAACCTGGATAACGCTCGGAAGCCGGGGTGAACTCTATACTTCACTTTGAATTTAGATTTTGCAGCTTCCGTTTTCTAGAAAACATCTTCAAATTGTCAAATACAATCCAATGAAGGTATATCCATTCTTTGGGTTCTGGAATATTGATGTTATATTCAAAGTAATAATTTAAGTAGAGAGTAATTTTGTAAAAATCGGTCCAGAATGGCTGGAAAAAAAATTAGTGAGTCTTTGGAATATAATATTTCTTTTCAAAAAGTGATTTCCTTCTTTTATACATAATACCCCGTTCACACTACACCGCATATCACCTGATATCAGGCGATTCGTGCGATCGAGGCCATATCACCATCCATATTACTTGATATCCCATACAATCGAGCTGTCAACGGATACCACCTCGGCTACATGCTATCGCGGATATCATGTTCGAAAACCAATAACCACATTTCAAGAAGTTGGCAACACGGCCAACAGACATTTGACGCAACCCTACAAATTTCGCACTTCGCGTTGCATGCGAAAAAAAGTAAGGAAATATTTCTGCTATTTTCATCCCGCACATGTTGACAATTGCATATGAGAGTTCGCGTAGGCGCGAGCCAACTTGCTGACATCTCTATCCTAATCCCATTACTCTTGTTGTCTTGTTTTAGCTTTGATTTGTTTTTGTTTTCTTCTCTTTTTAATTACCAAAGCAAATGTCAAATCATATCAGCTCACTCTAATGTGAACGCTCGAGGTGATATCCGATATCATCTAGCGATATCAGGTGATATCCGGCGTAGTCTAAACAAGGCATAACGGATAAAGTCCAAGTACAATAACATTCAATAGGGGTGGGGTGACTAGACCTTCAATATGACACTAATTTTGAAAAAATTGATTCAGCTAATTCTGAAAAAATGAGTGAGTTTCGAAACCATCGGAACACATTTCTTTTAAAAACTTTTAAACCACATGTTCGATAATTAGTTAAGGTTTTTTAAGACAGCCCGTTCATTTGACACCAGTTTTGTTTAAATTGGTTGTGTGGTTTCTAAGATAATAAAGTTTCGTGATAATGACATTTCGAAACACGGTGCCTAAACTAAAAATCCGATTACGATGAAATTCAATAGGGTGTTATAAGGCCACTAGACCTTTCATTTGCAACTGATTTCGTGAAAGTCGGTCTAACCATCTCTTAGAAAAGTTAATGAGTGTAAGCAGGTTTTATACCTTTGCTTTGCTTTTATAATGTAATTTCACATTTTTATTAATAACGGACAAAGTTACAAACCAATTGCAATGAAAAACAATAGCATCCTATGGGACTACTAGACCTTTCGTTCAAGACTAATTTCGTGAAAATTGTTCCAGCAATTTCTGAGAAAAATGAGTGAGTTTAAACAGCTTCTGGAAAACATTTCTTTACATAACTTTTGAACCCTTTAATCATTACGAAATTTATAAGTTAAGGGTAAGCTGAACTCGGTTTTGTAGTTTCTGAGATATTGATGTTTCGTGATTTTTACATTTTTAAACATAATCCCTAAACTAAAAACCCGAATTCAATAGCAATCTATGGGGTAACTAGACCTTTCATTTGCAATTAATTTCATGAAAATCGGTCCAGCCATCTCTGAGAAAAGTGAGTTGGAACTTTGTTCGTTTGATAAACCGTTAGTGTACAGAATAGCTGCAGGGCTGGTGCTACGATCCTTTTGACTCTGACAGACTCCTCCAGCCTATAATTAGACATGTGAGCACTGGCTTGTTATAGAATTATGGAATTTCCCAAGTCGTTTACCCTTATACCCAAATTTGCTCGCACCCTATCTGGCAGTTTTTTTTCTTCCACATATTTATTTAAAAACAAGACATTTCAAAACTTCTTAAAACTACTTACAGCTCTATTTAAGAATAAATAAATTGTAAGTAAGTCACGGAATCCTTCGATTTGTTCTTCCTCCATATAAACATTTTACCAAAACGCATTGAGAGCAGAACCGAATTCTTTTTCAAAAGCTTTCCCATTATTCCACTGAATATATCTAATCGTCTTTGCAAATCATGTAAACTTCCGTTTTTGTAATGCTTTACATTGTAGCTTACTACTTCTCCTACTATGAAAAGATTTGATTTTACTACAGCATCTTCGGCTATTTCGTTTGCAAATACCTGTTCTAGTTTACATAATTACAATTTAGTTTGTTTTTAAAAATGTTTTTAGCCAAATCCATATTTTCTTTCTTTTTTGCAGTTGATAGCAGAAACAAGCAAACAGCGACTAAACTTGAAATTCTATAAATAGCCAGTCCAGTGTCGTTACAGAATCATTTGTATGTACCCAACCCAAAATTTTTAGTTCGCAGCAATATTCTGAATCAGAACAATAACGAATTACAACAGGTACACATTTGTATATATCTAAATGAGGAATGGCACACAGTAGGAGTAACAAAAAATAAGTCCAACACCATTTTGATTGTTAAAACGAATTTGATTTTCCGACAGGATTTTCATTATTTGAGTTTGCAATTTTCGACAGAACGTTGAATTGTTCATGGTTTTCTGTTTAAATCATTTATTGCATTTATTTATTCACGAAATGTAACGCCAACCATAAACAGTGGGCAGTTTAATGATTTCCTGTTGTAGCGCATACTTGTACGCGATGACCCGCAACGAATGAAGTGCCGTGTCCTTTAGTTAGCATGATGAATTAAGAATGCTTGATTGAAGTGTCACGGTACACCGGCCATGGCCATCATCGCCGGAACGCCGCTCAAATGAAACTGTTGTTTGAAACAATTGTTAAACTCGTTCTGGTTAAACAATTAAATATAATTTGAATGGTTCGATTGGCGAATCAAATTTGCGTGAAACAGCCGGTGTCGTTGTTTGAATGAGCGTTCATTAACGAATCGAATGATATGGAAAACGTCCAATGCGATAGTTGCGATGGTTACTGGAAGCGGGTAGCAAATAGAGCGATGAGATCAATGACACAAACGTATTTTGTATGTGGCACTTAATCCTACACTGCAAATTTTTCAAAAATAGTAAAATGTTGCCAATTTTCCACGTTTTAATTGCTCGTGTCAATCAGCTTCGATATAAATAGCCTATGGTAGAATATTGTGTTTCAACAGGATACCAGCGCTTGGATAATAATTACTCCTACATGGTTTGCTGGTGGGTGGTAGTGCAAATGTTCTATTCCACACTCAATAGGACTTTAAACAAAATTCAATTTGCTTTCTGTTAGCGTTTCGAAATAGAATACTTCCAAGAATTCACTTCCATTGGAAGCAGCGTACCCACAACGACACGTGGGGTGATAAATTTCGTCCTCATTAATTTCATCCCCCGTCAAAATTTTAATTCGTGGATGCCGGCAGCTTTGTTGGCCGTGGTTTTAAAACACTTTCGCCTCCTTGTTCGTAAACCGACGCCGCCAGTACACGTAGCAAACCGGAAGGGAAGAGACCAACTGGTAGTGTTTTCATACGAACAATGCTGGAAAAGCCAATAAATTACAGCTGCTGTCGCGTGCGGGATGCCCGTTTTCGTCCTTGTAGAAATGAGAGAAATCGAATCGAACCGCTATCTGGTGCGAGGGGCTAGTCTGTCTATCAGTGGAGGGTTTTTAATTTTAATTCAAAGGCGGAGAGTATTTAGTGAACTTCTAGCACGCAACTAAGCCATTCGGATGCAGTGTATTGGTGAACATTCCATTGGTTACGAAATAGAAGTATTCTTCAAATTTCAAATATGTCATTGAAAAATTAGACAGCAAGACCCCCGGTCGATAGAAAGTACCTCACGTAGCAATAAGTACTATTCATTTCTACAAACGGACGGTATCCTAATCGACAACTAGCCGGATCAGGATCAATAAAACGAAGAATGCCACTCTCCGTGTAACTTGGATTGCTGCTCGCCAGCACCGAATACTGGGTACTGTAAATTGAAGAACGGAAGAACGTGGCTCGAATTAAGTCTCCTTTATTACCTGCCTGCCTGCTGAAGAAGTGAAGCTGGTCGGATACCTAGAATGATTTGATTAGTTTTCCGGATGAAGTATTGATTGTTCGGAAGTAATTAGTTTCACGGAGCACGCTTCCAATGCCCGGTGATGATTGTTTTCGCTGTGAACATTCTTTTCGACACTCAACAGCGCTGTCGTTGGGCGTAGGAGCTATTCGTTTGCAACTACCTTCAACTTAATTGTAAAATTAACCATTTTCCGGGTCGTGCAATTTATTTTGTTTTTTATAGAAAGATTGTTTTTTTTATCACTGAAAAATGGTTTTGGTGAGTAAGTTGAGAAAAAAACGATCAGGTGCCATAAAAATTAGATGTTCTGAACGCAAATTTTATTTTGATTTAAAATCAGGGACTAAATGAAGTGAAGCGAACAGTAAGGCACTTTGTCTTTTAGATAATCAAAATTCAATTAGATATCAATGACTGAAAAAAAAACACAGATAATCGATCGAAACAATGGCTTTGAATGAAACTGGTTAGATTATAAAATTATCTATAGATTGATAGATTGATTGTTTGCCTATCTCCTTTTGTTTATCAGGTTGTGTGAATCTTATCCGGGATACCATAAACATTATGTTCAGATACAGGTTGGAGAAGAACAAAGTCTATTGATTTCACCCGTCCATTCCAAACGCGCGCTTCAAAGCTTCATTAACACATCATATAATTAAACAACTTTTCTGCTATTCTTCTTTACTAGCCGCAAACTTTGATGACTGACCCGACCGTGTGCAAGGCGGTCATAAACGCATAAAATCTCCGCTCCGTATAGCCGCAATTTACCACAGCATCCAAATCTGGACCTGGTAAGTGAGGTGCAAGAAAGGAAAGGTCACATCGTAATTCTAATCCTGGCTATATAACTGCTATAGCAACGTCCAACGAACCGTACGGCAAGGCCTTTGATCCGAACGCGATAGGTTGGCGGCTCTTCTCCCGGGGGACTCAACATCGTCCAGCCAGCGACGGAACGCGTTTCTCTAGCAATAGGACGACAATCGGTCGCGGAGGAAAGTTTTATCGTAAAAATTCTTTTCCCCCCTCTGACTTACCACGCATCATATTAACGGCAGCTACACCGGAGCACGAATAAATACCCCACGTTCGATCATTCATCCGCGTATGGCTCAGTCCAGGTACGGTCTGCTTCAGGAGTAATTCACGAGCCGCAACGAATCAATTTTTCGCACCTCTCAACCTTCTTCGGAAGATTGGCGTTGGTACCCTCGAGTTCGCATTTAGTAGTAGGTACCATTACTGCTCACCGGGTCTCCCGTGCAGGAACACACCATTAGGCCAAAGTGCAGATTTATGATCTGATGGTGAAACGCACTCGAAAGTTGAGCCAGTTAGTTCTGCTGCCTCCGCGCTCGTCAGTGGGCTTTTAGCGAACAACCGGTAACCGGTCCGGTGGTGCAACGGCATATTATATCTTCGCCGAAGGTCGTAATAGGGCTCCAGGATCACGACGCGCTACACCGCTGGTCATCCGGCGGTGGTGCGGTTGGGTCTAAACCGACGAAAATGGCATAAGTTTATCTGTAGCGCTTGGTTGCAAGTACTCATAGAGTGCGGTAGAGTGGCTTTTGCTAGTCGTTAAAGACCGCTTGGAAAACTGTTTGAAATATGGTGTAGGTAATTTTTAATTAATTTGAGACAAAAGTTCCTTTTTTTTTAAGTCGGCCGGACTGTTCGAATACTTGTTCGAACATTGTTTCGATATCATCTTCTAGCATAACTTTTCAAAACTTGGAAGATTGCTTAACACAAGAAAAAGATTTTTCAACTTAAAACGATAGTGACGTGGTTAACCTTCGCTTTCAATTGAATATGATTCGTTTCCTTTTTGAACACTTTGTGAGTCACATGAAAACTACTCGAATTAATTTTTTTATTTGTTAATTCCTCCTATGTTTTCGCGACAAAATTGCTGAAGTAGATCTTACGCTTCAGGCTTGGCCGAAAATTCTCAATGGGACGCAACTTGGAGACGTTGGGCGGGTCCGCCAACTTGGGTACCACATCGATATTCAGCAGCTCCATCTTCTCCAACGATCGCCGACGCTAGATCCGGCCAAAACACCGCGTTTTCGCCCTTATGGTATTTTTCGATAAACAACGCAACTTCCGACAGGCACTTAGTACTATAAATTTCTCCGTTCACGGCCATTCCGGAGCGAAATAAGAGCAACTTTGACATCCCTTTCTCGCTGATTGTCAGCCACAGCAGTACCTCCTTGGGGAACTTGGTATGTGAAATATACTTCACCTTGGTGCTCACTTCCTTCGTGGGGGAAGTAAAAAACGAAGTACCCTGCCAGTCGTTGCCATCCTGGGTGAGACAGGTCTGCCAAAATTCATTTCATATGATTGTCTTTGGTTAAGTTAACAATATTCCCGAAAGTTGAATTGCTTCTCGAGTTTTAATTGATTTTTTTCGGTAAGATTTACTGTAACAAACCACAATATAGTTTACGTTTCAGCTAACTATTTTCAGCAATCCTCAGAAAAACTATTTTTTCGTGTGCATCACCGTGTGGATGCCTCTAACTTCACGGTGATGCACACGAAAAAATAGTTTTTCTGAGGATGGCTGAAAAAAATAAGCTGAAACGTAAACTATATTGTGGTTTGTCATATTGAATCTCACCGAAAAAAATCTATTAAAACCCGAAAAGATTAGATTTACGGTGATTCGAACCTGGAGAACAAAATTGAATTTCCGAAAAACGGGAAGGAAAAATCTCATTACCCGGGAACTACCGTGACCCGGGAATGAAAAAATTAGTAGGAGGGTGGTTTCTAAGGCACGACCACATTAGGTAGAACTACGCTATTTTTTCATATTTCGATGCCTTGGGGAAATCGTCTTCTGCCGATCCAACGCACGCTTCTGGGAATTGCGCTTATACATCATATTCATATGACGAGACATTGCGAGGATGGGTTATTCACTAAACGAAACTGCTTTGTAAACTGCTATGGTTGTAAAACTCTAATAACAAAATCTGGCGTCCGTATATCATCGGTACGGTTTCGGATGGTAAAAGGTTCGAATGGTACCTTTTATTGCCTTTCTCCTAGTTATATCAAGGTTTCGTCAGTTGCTTAGGAAGAGGGCGGAGCGCAGCAGAATAGGAAATGGCAACGATAGTGAAATATTTTTGAAAACTGCACCGGTCGCGGTCGCAAGTCAACCCTAAAAAAATCGAGAATTCGATTATTTTCATGGCTTTCACCGCTATCAGCAACGTGTTGTAAGAAAAAAATACACCTACCTACTTCAATCACATAATTTTGGGGAACCAAAAGGTGCCAGTTGCCGATTGTTCTTATTCTCTGGTTATTTTGGGTGAAATTTGCAGCCATTCCTGCAGCCACCACGTACTCCTCAACAACAAAAAAACAAAAAAAAAACAATATCGCACGCTAGCCTGGGGGCTAATGCGGTCTCGATCAACTAGATTAGTTGAGAGAATTCGTTATCGATATTGTTTTCGGCACATTTTGCATGTTGTAGGATAAGTACAACGATACACCGTGCCCCAGTGCTGAGTCGAGAGAATTTCCAGCTACAAAAGTTCCTCGACCTGATCGGGAATCGAACCCGATATCACAACCGTGTGGGAGATCTAGCCGACCGACATCGCTAACCACAGAACCACGGGGACCACAACTACGTACTCGTACTCCTTAACAGCCACCAGATATACAGGTGTAACCAGGCATGAGATGAATGGTACTCTTATGCTTTTTCTTCCTTTTCACGATCAGCACCTAGTATCCGTATGCAGGGTGGCGACTCAATTTCTAAAAATCAATTCCTTGATGTTCCCTGATTCTCCCTGATGTTTCAAAAAATTTCCCCTGACTATTCAAACTAAATCACAAATCTGTTTAAATTCCCACCAGTATTTCAAACAGTTAAGCTTCGCTTTTGCTAATTTAATCTTGAAAAAACATATTTATTCTGTTGTGGAACACATCCAGTTTGATTAAAATGAAAACAATGATTACACTGGTCGACAGAAGGAAAACAAAGTTACCCTAAAGCTTAAAAAACTTGTCCTAAAAAAATATAGCTAGAATTTTTTTTTTTTCACACAACATTTATTTGACACAGCACAATACAAATTAATGTTTTACGGAGCCAATTAAATCTAATGCCTTATGGTCTAAAATATCTTATAAGCTAAAGGCAAATTTTTTATCCTCGCTGCCGACTACGAGCTGAAACTAAATCTATTACTAAAACTAACATGTTTCTTTTTATCCGAGATCCGTGTCGCTGTTAAATGGGCACCTTGATGCTCTTCAAATAGTTATAAACAAGTAGCATGTATGGCAAGTTTCGCTGAGCGAGGATATCACGAACTGGCACATAGGGCTGTATTCCTCGGGCCCTGAGAGTATCCAAAATAGCTAGAATTTTGGTGCCCCAGTAAATGCAGAAGTGCATCAAAGCAATTGCTCGCCGGGCTTGTCGCTTCTATGTCTGCTTACGGAAAAACTCATTTAAGTCTATGAAAAAGTTATCTTTGCTAGGGGCCGCAAAATTGACAGGAATGGTTAAAAAGCTATGATCTTTCTTTTTTTCAGTGTGAGCTCTAGTGAAAATTTGTCTGTCAAAGTTGATTGCAAAAAAGGAATGGATTTTTTATGTCTTTCAAAAATAAAGCTAGTAGCTTAAGTATTCATGATAAATATTAGTAAATAATGAGTAAGTATGTCCAATCACAAATGGTGACTTCTCAACACTGTTAGAAATTTGTAATTTTAATTATTAGGATTTGTTTGCTATCGCAATTAAAACTTATCAATCATAGGGATTTAAACCTACTTGTCAAAAAAAAAGGGAAAGTAAACTTACAACTAACTTAATTGCTAACTTATTGGCGCTAAGAGAGCTTATCGTAGCAATTGAGGATTGCAACAATTTTTATCGGAAACTGTTAATAATTTTATTTGACACAGCTTGTAATGTTTCAACACCAGTAAGTCTATGTAATTCGAGTGTACCAAACCAAGGGGGACGTTTCAAAATCATTTTCAGAATTTTATTCTGAATCCTTTGAAGCGTTTTCTTTCTAGTAAAACAACAACTTGACCAGATCGGCACAGCATAAAGCATTGCTGGTCTAAAAATTTGTTTGTAAATCAAAAGTTTGTTCTTTAAACATAGTTTAGAATTCCTGTTAATGAGAGGATATAAACATCTCGTATATTTGATGCACTTGGCTTGCATACTCTCAATGTGCCCTTTGAAAATAAGTTTTTGAAAATAAACCATCGTTTTCTTCATTGCTTTATCTTGTTTCTGTTAAGACTATCTGAATGTAATTTTCAATCAAATGATATATTGTATTACTAACCCGTTAAAATATAATTCATTTGAGCAAGAAACGCAATTGATTGAAATATAATTGATTTGAGCAAGAAACACAAATAACATTATTCAGAACTAATAAGCAAAAAAATCAAAGCCATGGAAAAATTCCCTGTTTACTTTTCAAATTCCTTCATATTTCCCTATTTCCCTCATCAGAAAAATAAAACCCTCCCTCTCCAGGTTTTTCCCAGTAGTCGCTACTCTGCTATGAATGAAAATTATGGTAAAATGTTTTCAATAGTGGCTCA
This sequence comes from Wyeomyia smithii, assembly GCF_029784165.1. NCBI lineage: Eukaryota > Metazoa > Arthropoda > Insecta > Diptera > Culicidae > Wyeomyia > Wyeomyia smithii. The sequence goes on from NC_073696.1 coordinate 206,734,749, forward strand.
ATCAATCAGTAGTTGTTTTTGTTACAACAACTCAACCGTGAAAAAAAATTTAATCGATTGATACCAAAACCTCGATATGGTGAATTTCTTGATTTTCAAATTCAGCCACCTAGCCTCCAGATAGACGTAGTCCTACGTCAAAAAAAACGAAATTGAAAAACAAAGTTTATAACCTTGAAAAAATTAGAATTTACAAATATTTCTTGTAATTCTGATGCAGATTAGCTGGATAAGATCTTTCCTGTTGAAAGTTTTCTGGAAATGCCTTAAGTTGGGAAGCTCGGATGCTGCAGTGCTCGTCCATCTGCTAGCCGTTATAAAATACTTAGTAGCTAATGAAGCTCTGAGAATGATAGGAAATGCTGCCGAGGTTAAAAAGAATGCGAATGCGTATGTAGAAATACCAATTTATGAAAAAAAAAACTCATTTCATTCTATTCTTGATGTTTTTTTTAGAGTTACCTGTGAAACTGGACCGATGGAGTTCTCACAAACGCAACAATATAACACGTATCGTGTCGTGTAGCAGCTTGAAAGAGGGACACTCAAATTTGTTGCAAATAGGTAACAACGGAGGGGGGGTTTCGTCCGTTATTATTAATATCAAAACCCGGATGATTTAGGATTATATGAGATATTATAATTTTCCTGTAAATAGTTTACAATTGAACATAACAGTTTTAATTAGTTTCTAGATTGGAAATTGTTTTTGTCAATAGTTATAAGAGCATGCCATAGTTGTAGTTGCATGATTTAGTAATAATTTGTGTAGGATTTGTACATTTAGATAATGATGCATGTTACTTACGATTAGTCCCCTTTCCTTACTTATATATATTCTTTTAATTACAGGAGCATGAATCGGTCGTATAGTAGGTAATTGAATGAGGTAATTTTGGATTAGTTTATAAGCTGTTGCGGTAGCAGGATTCTAAAAATAACAATTTTATTTATTTAACTATAGATTTAAGTCCACCTTCACCCAATCATACTTACAAGCTACGATAACTTACCAATACTAGGTTTAAAAAAGAGCAACTAGGGGTAGGATTTGATTAACTTCAATGGATTAACCGTGCACGACGGTATAGCACATTTGATCCCTTGTTAATGAGCTTGAGTTCGTTTACTTTTGTTTCTTACCCCTATTGGGTCATGGATGTCGGCGATCAGTGAGATGTGACATTTAAGATTGATCGCTGTCTGATAGTTCGTCGATCAGCCGAGGAATCAGTGTGTATGATGAGATGCGTGGCCAACTAGGGATGGTCAACAAAATTGTTCTCGGGTCGGATGGAAGCAGATACCAAGAATTCAACTGTTGCGTGTTGCATATTGCCTATGTGCGGCTAGGGGGGAAATTTTGTCTGTGCTGACGTTAGCTGGTGGCAGACTTGGGCAATATGTTCTACATTTCATTAAAATGGGGGTCAATAAATTTGATGGTGTTGATTGCAAGTCAATTGAAAGCAATGTTGAAAATAATATTGAAGGAGCACATTTGTAGGTAGAGTACTCACTCCATCGGCAAAACAAAACAGCATGGGTAAAACTGAATCAAGCTCGATGAAAATTTCATGCCAAATTTTAAATTTCAATCGAAAGCAAAAACTCATTTCTACTGCTTTAATTGAAAACATGTGGTCCGTTGGTTTTATGTTTACAAAGCTGGGTCACAAACATATTGCTTCCTCGAATTATGGCTTATTACCCATTTTCTTCGGGGAAATAACAGCTTGGATTTTCGGTAGAACACCTCCCTAGGCAATACTGCCCATAATTCAAAAATTGGCTAATATGCCATAGGCATCAAATCGAGAAAAACGCATTTTAAAGTTTTTTGTCGGTACAACATATTTTGACTGTTCATGACAACTTTTTTATTGAGTATATCACCCTTCATGTATGCTGGAACCTTGCCGTTGAGTTGAAACAGAGAAATCTGCAGGAAAATTCTATCCGCCACGTATTTTTAGCGCAGTAGTAGTTTTTTTCAATTATAAACGAAAGGTCAGTTGACAAACCGGTGTGCAATTTGGCTAATATCCATACGATGTGAATTATATTTTGTTCGTTGGTGATAAAAATGGTTTTAAATTTGATAAAACAATACGGAAGCACAAGTGAGGACGAAAACGACGACGAGACAATTGTTTCGTGCAACAATGTAACAATATAACGAAAATATTATCATTCATAAAAATCTCACAATCCACTTTTCTATTTTTTCTCATCAAATTCAAAATGAAATCTGAATCTTTCTTCAATATTACTTCTAATCAAAGAGCTAAATAGCATTTTCAAGAATGTAAAGATTTATGACAGAAGGAAACAGTCACACGTTTTGATCATTGGGTTTCGCAGCACAACAAATAAATTCTTGTTGCATCATATATTCTTCCTAAAAAAGTAAAATTTGATGTGAGGGCCTTACGATCGCTGACCTGTCGCCAGTAACCACAAGGCTACAACACACTTTCGGAAGTTAGATGAAACAAAGTACAGTAATAATACACTGGGTCGTGAACATGCCACAGGTAGAAACATATTGGATACTAGCCAACTTCTCAATTATTTTGGATATTAGCCAAAATTGTTTCACATTTGCTGCCTTCCCAAATGCATTTTTCGACAATCGGCTTCCGCAGGGACCTTGTTTAGGCTGTTTACCATCACGAGAAACTGTTTTCTCGATTTTGGTAAAAATAGCATATTAGCCAATTTTTGAATTATGGGCAGAATAGTGACCATTACGTAGTAGACAATGAATTCAACCTACCGGGAGTCGAAGCCCAACATGAAACGAACGGGTCGTTGTCTTTTCCTTTAATTTGCCTTCTTTGCGACGACTAGATATTGTAACTTGTGAATTTGATTCAACGGAATAGCGATGTTACCATGAGCAAACGGAATAGCGATTTGACGATGATAGAACCCGTATGATTCACTCCAATATCCAGAGAAAGGACTATTGCAAATGCCAAGGCGGCGCAATGTAGCTGGTAGAAGGAAATAATTCGAAAAATTATTCGATATAAGTAGTGTTTGTCTCTGTCACTAACGCTTTGGTAAGTAGAAGAAAATTCTGATTTGATCTGAACTGATTGAGTTTTAAAAATTTGAAGGTGAACAATTTTCGTGACGCTCTCGATGGTTTCGTTATTTTAATTTGTACCCCTAGCCCAGAATGTTGCAGTGAGACGTAATTTTACGCCCAAAAATCATTGCATAACATTCGGTGTCGGCATCTTATACGATGATAACTTCGTTTTAGTGTCTTTTGCTTAAAATAATTTGTCGATTAGCTGTGCAACTCCATACAATTCATGTCTCTGTAGAAAACACTGAAAATTATTCACGAATTCGCAAAAAAATAAATCACTGCACTTATAAGCTTTGAAAACATACAAGTATCTTAAAAATTCAAAACCGGACTGTGTGTGTTGGACATGCCAGCGGTTGTTTATGTGCTAGCAGAGATTTCAGGAGACTTTGAACGACCAAGATGAAAAGATTTCGATAACTCTCGCTGCGAAGCTTTTACTGTATTTATTTCAGTGTACATTTCTTCCGCACAAAAAATTTGGTGGTTTAAAACCATGCTACGCTGCTTTTGTCCAACCTTCTCTCCTTAGACGAAGTTTGCTCCAAAACGTATACCCCCGCCTCCTCTTCCCCCATAATTACTACCCCATTTAAGCATACTCCTTTAGTTAATCGATCGTGAAGAAAACACGTATGCTGTATTTTTGGAATGTATCCCAAAATGACCGAATACCAAAATACCATGAGTATTTGTGGAATTAGTATGATTCCAAGAAGTTTTAAAATAACTCCAGGCGTCTTTATGAAATCCTAGATGGCGACTTCTAGTTTTTGGAAAAAAATTACCAAATATCATACAACATGTAATCGGGATGGTGCTCAAAGCCAGAACATCGATATCAGACGTCATTTTGTAAACAGTTTAAAATGATCAAATATCATCTTATGCGGATATTTCCGTGATTGAGATGACACATAGAAGCTAAAAAACGACCCCAGGCACTATTTTGAATTTGCAGATGGCAACATCCGGTTTCTGGAAAACGCCCGAAAATTAGAAGCCTGGACCAACCATGTGGTCTTTTCATTCTATATGCGCAAAGATCACGAGAGCTAAGAACGGCGAATACTAACTGTGCCTCTTTTCAATGTTGTTTTCTAACTGGACAAGAATGTGCCGGTTCTCGAGGTTCTTCGTTTCCGCCCTAGTTGAACACAGCAGAAGGCTGTGTACTAGGTCGCATTATATCTGCTTGCATTTTATCACCTAGTAGAAGACCGGTTTCTTTCGGATTCTAGTTCTAGCTACGTCAAACAAAGTGACAGAACCCTGTTGGCTGATGCGAGAGGAATGATAGGTGACGTTACATCCGTCCCCACTTCGATATGCTGTGAGTCTCCTTGGAGAGAAAGACTTACATCGGCCTGTCACACTGGCCTTTAGGTATGCCTCATATTGCTACTATTTTATTGTTACAATTCAGTTATTTAAAATGTTGACGTGTTACGTAAACTAAATGGTAGAAATTCCTTCTTTCCTCAGGCTTTCACTCCCTCCATTGGCGGTTATTGAGCTGCTGAGTTTATACGATGGGATTGTATAATCGTTACGTACAGTGTGGCGAAAAGGTTTGCGATTTCTACAGGCTCTGTTTCATAATGCAGTCACTTTGTTGACCTCTGCGCAGGGAAACCAATTACCCGCTTACATGTGTACACACCCTTTTAAATTGTTTTTTTCGAAAAAATTATGACATTTTGCTTGTTTGGTTTTGACCTCAAATCTCTGTACGTAGGAATCATTCGCTCACATTGAGTAATTTATAGATGTCGCACATTCTTTCGCATTTCGTTTTGTGGTTTGTGGTATTCATTTTTGCGTTAGAGCTGTATTTTGGCTCGACCGTGAGTCTCATTGATTGAGTTTTGTTGTACTGCTGCTCGGCTCTTCTTGGTAATTTTTTTTCCTTTGTGTGGACTCATCACTGCGACCAGAGACATTTTTGATCTATTGTGATATTGCCCAGGTGTTTTCTGTACTCCGCACTTCATATTATTGGCAGTATCATTATTGAAGTGAATGATACGCTTTTTTTCATATCCGTGCTTGTGTGTGAGATTTTACCCTTTCATTTCAAGCTTACTGCTCTACTATACCGCCGAGCCTCTTTTCTATCGTACCAATATCGTCAAATTACAATTCCCTGAGGCTACACCTAACGTTGCTCTCTGGCCAGATTTATTCTAAGAGGGACTTATTATGTCAGGAGGAAGGAGTCTTATCGAAACCTTGTTCCTCGTGCCAATATCACCAATTACAATTCCCTGTGTTGTCCTCCTACCAACACCGCGTCACAATCACAATTCCCTGAAGAGGCACTCAATGCTACACCTCTGGTCAGGTTTAATATAAGTAGGACTTATATTTTTGTCAAGAGGAAGGAGTCTTATCGAAACCTCGTTCCTCCAGCCAAGACCGCGTCATAACTACAATTCCCTGAAGAGACCTATTATACGTTACTCAGAACAGTTTTATTATAAGAGGGACTTTCTTGTTAGGATGAAAGTCAGCAAGGGTACTATAGAATTCAGCTTGAAGGAAGGATATGTAATAGAGAGCCTGAGAATGAACCCATGTTAAAGTCCTTTGACAACCAAATGGCCTGATTCTACTAAGATTCGAACCCACGACCACTCGCTTATCAAAGCGGACTCTGTAACCTTGCGGCTACGAAGCTCTCCTCTTCTTCTTGGTAATATCGTGTGCCTACAACCCCATCGTCCATCGACACCCGCCGTTCAACTTCCCTCGCAACCGTCTGATTCTTTCTGGCGGTTCCATCATAGTCATGTAAAACATATTGGTCTCGTGGATCTGGTTCGTGAACTTTGTTTCGTTGTATTTATGAATGTCGCTGTTTTCTTAAACGCTGACCATACTACGCTGTGTTTATCTTCGTGTTAAAAATTATTTTTCCTGTCTGTAAATTTGTTTTTTACTCTGGTGTTAGCTTGTACTTCAAAAGGTCACAGTGAAGCCTCGAGTCTAGGTCTAACTCGGGCATTTTTATATTCCTTGAGTCAAGAAAATTGTTCTTCGGCACCACATCCTTAATAAATGTTGACGTTGCATATAAATCAAAGATTTGCAAGCGACGATACGACGTTTATTTTTCTATTGCTGTCAAAAAAGGTGGTTGAACACATAAAGAAAAACCGATTTATTTCTTATGAAGATACATTTATTATGAATGAAAAAAAAAAACAAAAAACATTTGAGAAAGGTCTGTTAAAGGCCTTCCGACGAAGCTTTTTTATGATACCGGAATAAGAGTTGTACGGACTTAAGACTTACGTCGGCTTAACATATGTTTTGAAACCAAGAGGTTGATGTATCATTTCATAACGATATGGAGCTTTAGAACAATAAGATACGAACTTTTGCTTTCCATTATTATATTGTTGTTTTTTATAATTGGAAATTTGATTGATACGTCTTCTTAGACATGCAGGAACACATCACTATATGAACATCTGATACATCTACGCTGTCAGTTTGAGTATCCGAAATAAACCAAACCAATATTTTCTAAAAGTGTGCGAACAATCATACAACCTGCAAATGATGCATAGATAATGACTACTCTTTCCCGCAGAAAGAAAAGCACTCACGCTAGAGTACGCCACCTTTCGCTGTGCTCCGTGCCATTTTATGAAAGCTGCCTCCAAGAGCCTTGCTCTCCGTACAGGTTATCACACTCCGGGCGCTTCCGTGCTGCTGTTGTACACTGTGCACCTAAATAAAATATTATCATATCACTTCTCCGGGCTTGGCACTGAAGCAAACGAATGCTTTTAGCCAACAAGGCACCATTTATCGGTTACATCCATTTCACAATCGGCTCGTAACGAACGTCTGCGTTGGGGCCCTCGGTGTCCTCTAGTTTCTTCCAGTTCTGGGAAGGCTAAACTACGTTACGTATATAACCATGAATTCCACTCTCAACAGGCCAGCCCTGGCACCGAGTTCTCCGACAACGGAGTCAGCAGGAGAGTGGTTCAACATATCAACAAGCCTGTACGGCGACCTTCGGCCAGGCGTAATGGATTCACCACAATCGTACCTCACCGGAGAGCTACAGCACTGAATGGAATTTCGAACGCTTAGGGTGTGATGTTGTTGTTAACCACTACCACAACACCGGACAAGCTGGCGTTATTGGAACAATCCCTTCGTTGACCGATTGATAATCCATCCAGTTCCGGGCAAATAAGCAGCTCGGATTTCGACCGTATTTTAGGTTGTGTTTAATGGATTAACACTATATCCCCCGCTTGCACTTCGGAGTGGCCGACGACTTGGTGGTGGCTATGTTTAATAAAGCTTGCCTTGATTTGGTTTTTCTCTTCTATACTTAAATAGACATTTTAGTTTATAAATCTAATAAGAGTATCTACTTTTAAGGCAAAAAATCAATGCAAAAGATCAAAAAGTGACCATCTCTAACGCGCTATAATTCGTTCGTGTCTCCCTTTCCAATTATCCTGTTCACTCCCAGCGTGTTGCTAATTAAGGGACTCCTGCATAGCGGCAGTGCTATTATCAGTTCATTGGGTTCTAAACGACCTCGACCAAGGGTCGAGGCGCCGGAGTCAGATAGCAAAATGGAGCAAGCATAAAAAGTGACCGAGAAGCACCTCTTCCCAGGGGCGCTCGTGGCTCTTCTCGCCAGCAAGGATTTATGGTTATTGGTTCCTCACAAGATTAGTTATTTATTATTTTCTTAACACCCCGCTTTGCGACGACACCGACGGCGAACGACCGAGTGGAGAAAAATGAGCAACAAAGCGGAAAAAGTGCCCCAGAAAAGATAACGCAAAAAAGTTGGTTACCTGTTCGTTAGTTCGTTCGTCCGCCCGTAAGGTCCTCTTGGCACTACAAGGCACTATCGTGAATGTTTCTGGTCCCTACCGGCTGCTGCCTGATCTCGATGACACTCCGCTCTATTGAATAATTCTTAGGGTTGCCGCTCGAGTCGTATCCCTGGGCAGGCCAGGCAGCTCGATGGATTGTGGGCTCCGAATAATTCTCAGGCGTAATACGTGTGCCATCTTCATCTCTTTCTGGTTTCGGGCTAAACAAGGGACAGGTAAATTTGATTACGACAATGTGCTTTCTATTCTGCCATTTTCTGGCTTAGGGTATTCCACCTGTTTCGGATGAGATACTGACTATCGCTTGGTGATGCTGGGTTGTTATACTATATGCCTTTTTCGTCGCACTGTGCCCTCGCAAAGCAAAGTGAAGTGCCTTTATTTTTTTAAAATAATCGTTTTTAAAAGTTATTAGAGAAGAACGATGTGCTTCAAGAGAGTAAATATAATTGTGTTACCTAAGCTAAGCATTGATTTTTTCCATGTAGTTAAACAATATTTTGATGAATAGTAAGGATACTACATAATACTATGTGTATAAATAATTCATTTTTGATAATATTTTAAATATTTATCATCATTCGTTACTGTTCATTCTGTGCCGAACACGCATCAGTACTGGACGTGTTTGGTGATCGGTCCGATAGAGTATAAAACAAAAGACGTGTGAACAAGTGTTGGCATTGTTTGCCTGGTCGAGTGAAATAAATCCGGGTTCAAGGTCGTTCCTTTGTGCAACTGTTTCGCATCGTGACTGCCAGCTGGTGCGTAAGCCGATTTGGCTGCTGGCTGGATTGTGCTACAGCAGTGGACGAGACACAAACGAGGAAAAAGAAGAAGCCATCAGTGTCAGCGAGTTGTATCGCTGTGTGGAGTGATCTCACACCTGGCTCGCTGCTGGTGGCTGTTTGGTGCTGCTGTATTGGTGCTGCTGGCTGTAACGGCTGCTACTTCGAACGATCGGACAACCAACCTTACTGGAAGGGAGAAATAAAAAGGTACGTGTTCTTGTCAGCGCTAGTGCGCTAAACTTAGCGCGATGGATGTAGATCCCTCGCCTCCCGCGCCACCATCCCCGAACCCCTCTGACCCTGACCCTTCTGTTACCCCCTCCCCTGTTCATTCTTCAGTCCCCCCTCGCCCCAGGCTTTACCCAGACGGAGCCCAGGGCAGCTATACTGTTTATTTTCGGCCAAAGGCAGGACCGAAATCGAAAAAGTTGAACCTCTTGCAGATTTCTAAAGACCTGACGAAGGAGTACAAGGGCGTGACCGAAATTTCCAAGGTCCGGCCTAACAAGCTCCGTGTCGTGGTCGGTAACCTGAAAGAGGCCAACGATATAGCTTGCTCTGAGCTCTTCACACGCGAGTATCGCGTTTACATACCCGCACGAGACGTGGAGATCGACGGTGTCATAACCGATTCGAGTCTGTCCGTCGAGTGTATACTGCAAAGTGCCAAAGGGTGCTTTAAGAACAATACGTGTCCCGAAGTAAAGGTGCTCGACTGCAAGCAATTGCGGTCAGCATCGATCATCGGTGGCAAAACAGTATACACTCCGTCAGACTCGTTTCGAGTTACGTTCGCCGGGTCTGCACTACCAAGCCACGTCTCGATCCACCGGGTTCGTCTCCCTGTGAGGCTCTACGTGCCCCGCGTCATGAACTGCCTGAATTGCAAGCAGTTAGGCCATACAGCCGCCTACTGCTGCAATAAGGCACGTTGTGGCAAGTGTGGGGAGTCTCATGCGGAAGATTCTTGCAGTGTTAACGCTGAAAAGTGTATTCACTGCGGAGAAAATCTGCATGAGCTCTCGACATGTGCGGTGTACATGCAGCGCAGGGATAAAATAAAACGGTCTCTCAAAGAGCGTTCAAAGCGTTCCTACGCTGACATGCTGAAGAAGACCGTTACCACTTCTCCCGTTACTTCGAACCCCTTCGATCTGTTGCCCTCTGAGGAAACCGATTCTGACGATTCACCAGCGGGAGCATCTTACGCCAATCCTGGGGAGTCTAGAAAGAGGAAAAGTGTTTCCTCTCCTAAACTTCCCAGAAAAGGTCCTAAGATTTCTCAAAGTGAAATGAAGGTTACAAACAAACCAAACAGTGCTGCGGAAAAACCGAAGCAAACTCCTCCTGGGCTGGCAAATTTGAAGTCCCAGAAGGAGTTCCCAGCACTGCCAGGAACATCTAAAACCCCAGTTGCTCCTTTTACACTCCCAGTTGATGAAACAAACTCTGGATTAGTGAAATTTTCTGACATTGTGGACTGGATTTTTGAAACTTTCAATGTACCCGATCCAATTAAAATTTTTCTTACAGCATTCCTCCCAACAGTTAGATCATTTTTGAAGCAGTTGACTGCCCAATGGCCTCTCCTTGCAGCGATTGTATCCTTCGATGCCTAATTCAACTGCGTATATGAAGGATTCTATCTCTGTCTTACAGTGGAATTGTAGAAGTATTTTACCAAAAATTGATTCGTTTAAAGTTTTGATAAATAAAAACAAATGCGATGCATTTTCCCTTTGTGAAACTTGGCTTACTTCAAATATTGATCTCAACTTCCATGATTTTAATATTATTCGCCTTGATCGAGACACCCCATATGGAGGAGTACTTTTAGGGATTAAAAAGTGCTATTCTTTCTATCGTATTAACCTCCCCTCGATTCCAGGCATCGAAGTTGTCGCATGTCAAATGACAATACAAGGAAAGAGCTTTGTATTGCCTCAATATATATTCCCCCCAGAGCACAGGTTGGGCAACGGCTGCTCTTTGATTTAATAGAACTTCTTCCCTCGCCACGTTTGATTTTGGGAGACTTCAACTCTCATGGCGTGGCTTGGGGTTCCCCATACAATGATAACCGCTCCTCTTTAATCTATAACCTTTGCGATGACTTCGACATGACTATTTTAAACAACGGTGAAATGACACGTATCCCGAAACCTCCAGCGCGCCCAAGCGCTTTGGATCTATCCTTATGTTCGACGTCGCTACGGTTGGATTGCACATGGAAGGTAATCCTCGATCCTCACGGTAGCGACCATCTGCCTATTCTTATTTCAATTACTAACGGGTCAACTCGCATGCGACCAATTGACATTCCGTATGACCTCACACGAAATGTCGATTGGAAGTTATACGAGGAAATGATTTCAAAAGCGGTCGAGTCGATTCAACATCATTCACCACTTGAAGAATACAACCTCCTCGCGGGCTTGATTCTCGACGCCGCGTTGCAAGCCCAAACGAAGAAATATCCCGGCGTAACGATCAAAGAACGGCCTCCCACTCCGTGGTGGGACCAAGAGTGCTCCGATGTCTACACGCAAAGATCCGAGGCGTTTAAGGCCTACCAGACGGGAGGTATACCTGGCGACTATTTACGGTATTCGGAGCTTGATACCAAGCTTAAAAGCTTGGCTAAAGCAAAGAAACGTGGATATTGGCGTCGGTTCGTGAACGAGACGTCGAGGGAGACATCGATGAGCACTCTTTGGAACACAGCCCGAAGAATGCGGAATCGCGTAACGGTCAACGAAAGCGAGGAGTCTTCAAGTAGGTGGATATTTGATTTTGCCAGGAAAGTATGTCCGGACTCTGTTCCTGAGCAAAATATTGTTCGCGATGCGTCTCCGGGCCACGACGCGATAGAATCACCTTTTACGATGGCAGAGTTTTCAGTTGCCCTCCTGTCCTGTAACAATAACGCGCCTGGATTAGATAGAATCAAATTCAACTTGTTGAAGAATCTACCCGGCAATGCCAAGAGGCGCTTGTTGAACTTGTTCAATAAGTTCCTGGAGCAAAACATTGTACCGCAGGATTGGAGGCAAGTGAAGGTGATCGCCATCCAAAAACCAGGGAAACCAGCTTCTAATCACAACTCTTATAGGCCGATTGCAATGCTATCCTGTATCCGGAAATTGATGGAAAAAATGATACTCCGTCGTTAAGACCACTGGGTCGAATCAAATGGTCTACTATCAGAAACTCAATTTGGCTTCCGCCGTGCCAAAGGGACGAATGATTGTCTTGCGTTGCTTTCAACAGATATTCAGCTGGCGTATGCTCGTAAAGAACAGATGGCGTCTGCGTTCTTGGACATTAAGGGGGCTTTTGATTCCGTTTCTATTGACATTCTTTCGGGTAAACTTCACCGACAAGGATTTTCTCCAATTTTGAACAATTTTTTGCACAATTTGTTGTCCGAAAAGCACATGCATTTTACGCATGGCGATTTGGCAACTTTTCGCATTAGCTACATGGGTCTTCCCCAGGGCTCATGTTTAAGCCCCCTTCTTTACAACTTTTATGTAAATGACATCGACGAATGTCTGGCAAATTCATGCACGATAAGACAACTTGCAGACGACAGTGTAATCTCTGTTACAGGAGCCAAAGCTGCCGATTTGCAAGGACCATTGCAAGATACCTTGGACAATTTGTCTGCTTGGGCTTTACAGCTAGGTATCGAATTCTCTCCGGAGAAGACTGAGATAGTAGTTTTTTCTAGGAAGCATGAACCTGCTCAGCTTCAAACACAATTAATGGGTAAAACGATTTCTCAGGTTTTGGTACACAAATATCTTGGTGTCTGGTTCGACTCTAAAGGCACCTGGGGTTGTCACGTGAGGTATCTGATGAAAAAATGTCAACAAAGAGTGAATTTTCTTCGTACAATAACCGGACAATGGTGGAGAGCCCACCCAGGAGACCTTATAAGGCTTTACCAAACAACGATATGTCTGTTATTGAATACGGGTGTTTCTGCTTCCGCTCCGCAGCAAACACACATTTGATCAAACTGGAGCGAATACAATATCGTTGTTTGCGTATCGCCTTAGGTTGCATGCAGTCGACCCATACGATGAGTTTGGAGGTTTTAGCTGGAGTACTACCATTGAAAAACCGCTTCTGGAGCCTGTCTTCTCGTATTCTAATCAAATGTGAGGTCTTGAACCGTCCCGTGATTGAAAATTTTGAAAGGTTAATCGAACTTAATTCTCAAACCCGTTTAATGACATTGTATTTCAATCACATGTCCCAAATTATTAACCCTTCTTCGAATATTCCAAATCGTGTCGACTTATCAAATACTTCTGATTCTACTGTGTTTTTCGATACATCCATGATAGAAGAAACTCGTGGAATCCCGGATCATTTACGCGTGCAGCAGATCCCTAAAATTTTTTCCAATAAATATCGAAACATCAACTGCGACAATATGTACTACACTGACGGATCACTTCTTGATGGGTCCACTGGCTTCGGTATCTTCAATAACAATTTAACCGTCTCCCATAAGCTCGATAATCCTGCTTCTGTTTACGTCGCAGAATTAGCTGCAATTCAGTACACCCTAGAGATTATCGAAAAAATGCCCACGGACCATTATTTCATCTTTACGGACAGTCTCAGTTCCATTGAGGCTCTCCGATCGATGAAAGATGTTAAGCACTCTCCGTATTTCCTGGGGAAAATACGGGAACATCTGAGTGCTTTATCCGAAAAATCTACTCAGATTACCTTAGCGTGGGTCCCTTCTCACTGCTCGATACCGAGTAATGAGAAAGCGGACTCTTTGGCTAAGGTGGGCGCAACAAACGGTGATATTTATGAAAGACCAATTGCCTTTAATGAATTTTTCGCACTTGTACGTCAGAATACGATCATCAGTTGGCAAAATGCTTGGACCAGAGGGGAATTGGGAAGGTGGTTACATTCCATAATCCCCAAAGTATCGACGAACCCGTGGTTCAAGGGGTTGGATGTAGGTCGGGATTTCATTTGCGTGATGTCCCGGCTTATGTCCAATCACTATAGATTTGACGCGCTCATACGTCGTGTTGGGCTCGGGGAAAGTGGTATCTGTGCCTGTGGTGAAGGTTATCACGACATAGAGCATGTGGTTTGGTCATGCCCTGTACACCGTGACGCCAGGTCTAAATTAATAGCTTCCCTGCAGGCCGAGGGTAGACAGCCGGCTGTTCCTGTTCGTGATGTCTTGGCGAGCCGTGACCTATCCTACATGTCCCTTATATACGTTTTCCTGAAATCCATCCACGCCCCAGTCTAGTCCCGTTCCCCTCCGTCTACACCCAACAAAACGACAAGAACACGTTTGAACCTTAAGCACAAAACCAGCAACCAGACCCCGCACAATAGAACCAGGACCCAAGGACTACGAGCCTCTGTCCCAACTCACGACATCGTGGCTCAGCAGAACGAATCCATACATGCCATTCGACGATTATCAGACGACCATTGAACAACAAAACACTGATTGGAAATCCCATGCTAGTTTTAAGTTAGACTTAATTTCAGCTCGTAGTCGGCAGCGAGGATAAAAAATTTGCTTTAGTTTTTAAGTCATCAGATATAATTGGCGCCGTTAAACATTAAATTGTATTTGTGCCGTGTCAAATAAATGTTATGTGAAGAAAAAAAAAAAAAAAAAAAAAAATCATTCGTTACTGTTCGTTACTGAAACCAAAGATGTCTGAGAGAAAGCTAGGAGTAATTAAAATGAATAAAACACGATTCCGATTCCGTTGATCCTCTAAAAACATTATTATAGGTTTTAGCGATTCAATCAACATCGAACGATAATTTAAATGAAATCAATAGGGGGAAGTTGACACGAATTTTTCAGAAAAATATTTACTAATATACCCTACAAAGTTTTCAAATATGATTTGTTTATAATTTTTTTAATCAATTCATTTTTTTGACACGGCCTAGTAGTTATAAACTTTCACGAAGTCGATGATCCTCATTTTAACCGTTGTATTCTGCAGCTTTTTAATTTGTAGGCAGCAAGTGATTGTTGTGCTGGGATATCCTTATACCTTATACCGTATTACGGTCAACTCGTAATTGGGATCCAAATGTTGAGCGGAGTACAAGGGGTTTAAATTATTTACAACAAAACAAGTTGAATTTAAATGATGTTCAAATATCGAAATGTGTGTCTGGGATGTAACAAACTACTGAACTACTCTACATATGGTAGTCAAACTCTACTCAAATTAAGTTCGTTTTCGTTATTGAAAATGTATAAAGACTGTTGGCTTTTTGATGTAACCGACAGTCCAGGACTTAAGTTTTGCCATTTCCTAGTTACAGTGTACATCGAGTATGGTTCTTCCTATGAGACAGTAGGAGTGACGTCAATAAATTCAATTTGGTTTTTCGGTAATTAACCCTTAAATGCGCAATGTTGTTTTAAAACAACACTACTAAAAACGTTTTAAAACATACGTATTTTAGTATTTTTCAGAAATATAATTCATTAGAACAGCTCTCTAGACTCTAACGAAGAAAACTTAACAGCTGGAAGTACTGTATTTTAATGTTTTGTTTTTATTTTTGCTGTCAAAGTCTCGGAAACGAAATACTACAAGGTATACAGCCCTAGGGTTGTATGAAAGGGTGACGTGGGACTAAACACTGTAATTAGGGGATTTTTTGTTACAAAATATACAGAGTCTGCTGACAGAATCAATGTGTTTGCTCAGCGACTGTACATATATTTATTTTCAGCCTCCCCTGGAAATCAATTTTTGATATATATTCAACAACACAATAGAATATCGCCTATATCTGACGATATTATGCCTGTAGTATTTTTTCATGCAAACAACATGTATTTGACAAGGCACAAGCATATCGTGCTGGTTGAAGAAGCACCAAGAATTTCTCATAATGCGTCAAAGTCAGAATTACCTTTATAACCTCAAAAACCAAATCCAATAATACTTACGTTATCATCGCAGGCTCTCACTCTTCGATAAATGTATATATTTAGGAATTTACTCTTTCGATACTATACAATCACGATTATTTAGTGAATATCGAAGATAAAATTAAATAAATATCCGTTGCAAAAATTTACAATTCTTGTTGAGTAAATTATGGTAACCATATTTATGAGATAAACTTTCAATCACCATCAACAGCAGCATTGCAGTTTTTCCCCAATTGCACACGAATAGAAATGTACGAACAAAAGTGTACTACTGCAGTACAAATAGAAGTCGGACATCGTCCAGCTGATGGGCAAGATCGTAGCCCGAAACCGGTCGACGAAAAAGGTAAATTTACTCCTTTTTATGTTTTGTAAGAATAATAAGTGTTATGTCCTGTCTCGCGTCGTCGCGGTATGTGATTGTTCTTACGTTGGCACAAGAAAATTAATAGAGTGACAAATAGAAGTGTACCGCTGAAATGTACGAATAAAAGAGTACCACTGCAATCCTAGACGACAAGAGACCTGCAGTTATTTACTCCACTGGTACTGTTGCTTTTACCGGCATGTTTTCTTTCAAGACATCAGTTTTTATTAGGTTCTCCAGAACCTAAGACGCAGGTTTAGAAATTGTTCCAGGATGGGTATTGTTTCAAACTTTTAGGAAAACTTTTACCTTCGAGACATCATATTAGTCTAAGCTCATGGAAGCAAAAATAAATTGACCTATTGGGACGGGGAGACTCTGTCAATTTTTATTTCTATATTGATACAGAGAATATCACAGCGAACGGATGGTGTTCATTCACGTCGTCTGTGCTAGGAATGCTCGCATGTAATTGGTTCATTATTCGCGTAAATTTGTTATTGAAACTTCTTATCAATTTTACCGCTTAGCAATGAAATTAAAGTGATAACTAGCATATTACAAAATTGTTATACATTTTATCCATCCAACAACATATTGGTTATTGTTATCCATCATGTCGTTGTGCTGTTATTAACGTTTGAAATCTGACGCAACATTTGCCAGTTTCATTTCCAATTTTACAGAATGCATCCCAGTATAGTAAACAAAGACGAAGTCCCACGTCAAAAAAACATGGCGAGATTCCCGACTGGTGGTTACTGTCTTTGAAAATAAATTTTAAACTAAGGTTAGTGGTTAGTGAAAATGTCTGAATTATCAGTAATTATACTAACAAAAGGTCAAATTTAAAGTTACTGTTAACAAAAGTAATTGTTTAGACTTTATTCTGCGATAAAGTCACAGTTTTGTTTAAAAACAACATGGTAATATTTGCACATTAAAAAGTAAATCTTTCAAATTTTTTATGCATATTGGTTAGTTTTAAGGCAGTAAACCTGTTAAACATAAATTTTATGTTTTAAAATGATTTATTAACGTCGCGCGCCTTTAAGGGTTAACCGTTAGGCGCAGCAGGTTACGCAGGTTATATGGGTTTCGCGGCGTGAGGTAAAAGTGACTACAGGTAGAGATACCAAAAATAGAGGCACTGGAGTGCTTCTTAAGGGGCCATCCACATACTACGTGGACAGATTTTAAAACGATTTCGACCCCCCCCCCGTGGACAACTGCTCATAAATTCTAAAAATTTTGTATGGATCGTGGACATTACACATACCCCCCTCCCCCAAAGCTGTCCTCGTGGTATGTGGATGGCCCTTAAGATGTTTTTATAATTTGCTGACTGTAAATTATTTTACTGTTGGTTTTTTTTATGCTTCACCATCCCCCTTAGAGAGAATAATGTAACGGTGTGGAATCATTCTGAATGTTTTTTTCAAAATTTTCTTGCACAAAAAATATTCATAATTTTTTATGTTCTCTTCTTTGTGTTGTGTTTGTGTTGTTTTATTTTTCTGTTTTTTTTTTGCAGTGATTGTATTTTTAAGTCTGCAAACTGGTTCACATTCTGGTATAACTTCGTATGGTTCAAGATGAAATGATTTTTTTTTTCCTATTTTGCTTTTTCAAAAATGTAAGTCTTGTGGTATAATGTATATTGGATTAACGGTTTGTTCATGCTGTATTTGGCTACTATGCTTTTTATCTATCAACTTTTGTTTTGTTATCTCGTAAGCTATTTGTTATCTATAATGTAGTTCGTTCCTGCATGTATCAAAATTATAAATTGAATCATTTATTTTCCTGAAGTTGTCTTGTGGAAGGTTTGCATTTTTGTCAAATACTTGTTGGAATAGAGTGAAGTTATGGTCTGTGTGTGGGGTAGTGTAATATGCAATTTCACAGTACTTCACCCAATCCTCCTGATTTTCAACTTTCCTTGAAAAAGGCCACCAGAAACGGCCGAAACGTCGGGCAATGAAAACAGATTGTCGTATAATAGCTGTCCGCACGTTGGAACACACGCCGAAGTTGCTAGCATCTGCAGCGGCTGGAAGGAACCCTACTATTCAGGAGAAGACAGATCGGTCGGGTAAAAAACAATAAAGCAGCTGAGAGCTGACCAAGTCACCAGCGAGCTGTTGAAACATGGTGGTGAACTATGGGCTAGAGACCTTCTTTGGGTATTGTTAAGATTTGGAATTAGGAAGTACTACCGCAAGATCGGATGAACCAGCTACAAAAAGGGCTATATCCTGGATTGTTGCAATTACCGTGCACTCACGCTGCTAAACACCGGCTGCAAGGTACTCTTTATTATTACCTTTAGTGATGGATTTCGTGAGGTAATACCAGGACCACGCGTCAAATTTTCACAGTGCTTGATAAACTGACCCAGTCGGTCAAATGGAGGACAGATCGGGTGATTTGCCAAGCTCGAGTTTCGGGGACATTCTCGAGTTCTTTCGAATCTCGAAAAGGACCCCGGCAGGATGATGGACTGTCGCGTGCCATTGCTTAGGAAAGCATAAGACAAAGGGTAGATATCATCACAACGTCCGTTCAGCTCTTTGGCGTCGCCAGTGACATTGAAATCGTGGCACGGACCACTGAAAGATGATGGAGACGTACATCTTAAGGCTTAAGCTCCGGTACCTGGGCTTAATGGTGACCGCCGACATTGACATCACCAGAGAAATTCGTCGATATCTTATGGCAGGAAATCAGCATGTTCTTGCGAAGACGCTCCTGTCATGTGTAACGACAGGCATGAATATTGAGAATGATGAACAAGCCTTGAACCCACCATCAATAGACGAGATGAAAAATCGGGTAATGTGTCGTGCCATCCAGTATGAGAGTATGTTCTGATGAAGAATTGCCCTCGTATTGGTTGGAAGGTCTTATATGCCCGATCTACGGAAAGGGCCTGCACTGTAGTAATTATTGAGGCATGACTCTTTTCAATACCGTGCACAAAATTCTCTTCCGCATCCTGTCACCCAGACCGAGGTCGTTGCAGGTAAACATTTCTGGCGAATACCAATGTAGTTATCGAGGGGACGCTCTACGGATCAAATGTTCACTGTGCGACAAATCTTCGATGAATTTCGAAAGTTTGAGTTGCAGTTGTCACCATCTGTTCATAGACTTCGAGGCAGCGTACGACTCAGTTAAGGCAGCGTACGATTATACATTGTTCTTCAATAAAACTAATTAGATTGATTCGTGCCACCCTGCGACGGTTCCACATCATGCGTCAGGGTAGCCGATATGTCATCGGCCGCTTTTGTGACATTAGCTGGTTTGAAGCAGAGCGACGGGCTGTTAATTTATCAATTGCTCAACATCGCATAGGAAGGTATTGTACGCAGGGCTGGCGTGCAGAGATGTGGCACCATCATTACGATGTCTCACATGCTTCTAGGTTTTGCGGACTATATCGACATCACTGGTAATAACCGTAAAGCGTTGGAAGAGGCTTTAGACCTCTCAAGAGGGAAGCTGCGAAAATATGGCTTATCATGAACTCTGCAAAAATGCAGTACATGGTGGCTGCTAGAGAGCGTGGAAGACCGTTGGAGGCTGATGGTGTGGTATTGAAAATGGGGAATCATTCGAAGTAGTCGATGAATTTACTTACCTAGCCGCATTGCACACTGCATAATGGTCCAGAAACCAAATTTAAGGGGAAATTTGGGTCTATATAGAGCTCTATAGCAACATTTTAGAAAAAACTTTTTTCTACAAAGTTGTTACATATGATATAACGCTTATTGAAAAATTATCGAAAATTAGGGTGACCAACATTTTCGATGCAATCAAGTATCTAACTTTTGTATCTTTGTAGATAGAAAAAAAAATTGTTCTACAATGTTATAGCTCCATTAATTTTAAGTAACTTTGTTTAAAGAATTTTTCTCTATCTTTGAAACAGCCGATTTATATTGAAGTTTCATCTAAAAACTGTCTTTGAAGGACTATTAGAGCTTTTTAAGAGAAACAATGTGCAATGCTTGCAATGGTTTTCTTTACGCAATGGTTTTTTTTTACGCGGTACGCATCCCCCGCGCAGAAAGCGACTTTAGTGTATTTCAAAAAATTCTTAACTTTTGAACCAGTTGATCGATTTTCGATCTTTTTGGGTCAAACTAAAGGTAATTTCGTCTAGTTACAAAAAAAAAAATACCAAAAAATAAATCTGATTGCTGTTATATGCATAATGTATATAATTATTGAAATTTTCGTCTTGTTTTTAAATTGAATTTACTCAAATTTAAAAAATAACATATTTCTAAAAGTTTCTCCATTTTAGGGTCAAGTATGCCCTTCAGAATGAGACCAAGAGATATTTTTTATGTTTGCCCCAATGACATACAAATCAAAAACGCATATTTTTTGATGAAAAATATTAATAACTTTGTGTCAAATTGAGATATTTACGATGTCAACATTGCAAATTGTTTCTCTTGAACAGTTCTAAAAGTCGTTCAAAGATAGTTTTGAGATCAAACTTGAAATAAAAAAGTTAGAGCGTAAAATGTGTTTTTCTTTTTTCAATATAAATCGGTTGTTTTCAAAGATAGAGGAAAACTTTTTTTACAAAGTTACTTAAAATTAATGGAGCTATAACATTGTAGAACAAATTTTTCTTCTATCTACAAAGATAAAAAAGTTAGGTACTTGATTGCATCAAAACTGTTGGTCACCCTAATTTTTGATAATTTTTCAATAAGCGCTTTATCATATGTAACAACTGTGTAGAAAAAAGTTTTTCTCTAAAATGTTGCTATAGAGCTCTAGACCCAAATTTCCCCCTAAATTTGGTTTCTGGACCATTGTGCACTGTTTCCAAAGCTGCAAAAACGTGATCGAAATTATTTTGACTCAAAAACATTGATTTTAGAGCCGTAACGTCTTCAGCAAAGTTGTTCCATTGATTATTCTCCATGTTATAGAAGTTACAATTCCATGATTAATCCACTCGACAGTGAGAAATAAGTTTTACTTTTCTCGTTTTGGAATATAAAAACCACTTTGTTCGGTAAAGTTGTAGCAAATTTGAAAAGAAACAACTTTGTTGAAGACATCATACTTCTCTCTATTTATTTAAATTAACTTTTGTGGAATTTTCTACAGATTGCTATTAAAAATCTTTTTTTGCTATTTAACTTCTTATAGTGATTTTCTAATCTTCGAATGTCCAACAAAACAAATAATATCTCCGAGGAAAATTTATTTTTATCTCACATATATTTTTGGTTGTTTACGATTTTCAGTAGAATAATGCGCTGATTTACAATAATTACTCTTGACTCAAAAAATAATGATTTTGGAGTAATAGTGTCTTCAGTAAAGTTGTTCTATTAATTATTCTCCATTTTGTAGAAATTAGAATTTTGTGATTAATCCACCTTAAAGTGAGAATTGAATTTTATTTTTCTCATTTTTGCATATTGAAATCCACTTTGCTGAGTAAAGTTTGACAACTTTGTCGAAGACACTATACATGTATACTACTTGTATACTATACTTTGTCGAAGACACTATACATGGTCATTTAAATGAACTATTGTGAAGTTTCCTCCAGAATGCCCCTTAAAATCATTTATTGCCTTTCTCCTAGAAAGGTATAGCAATCACTGAGAAAACCAAAGGTATTAAAGTGCTCCAAAGGGTCGAATCTCGTATATCAATCGACTTAGTTCTGAGCTGAGCATTTTCTGTATGTGTGTGTGTATGTGTGTGTATGTATGTAACGGTCTCCCAATCTCACTCGATTTTCTCAGAGATGGCTGGACCGATTTTCATGAAACTAATTGCAAATGAAAGGTCTAGTTGCCTCATAAGACCCTATTGAATTTTATTGTAATCGGATTTTTAGTTTCGAGGTTATGTATCAAAATGTGAAAATCACAAAACTTCATTATCTCAGAAACTACAAAACCGATTTGAACAAAATTGGTATCAAAACAACGGGCTTGTTTTTTGAACCATTTGTGAAATAATTTTATAATGATTGGATATGTAGTTCAAAAGTTGTGTAAAGAAACGTGTTCCAAAGACTGTTTAAACACACTCACTTTTCTCAGAGATGGCTGGACTGATTTTCACAAAATTAGTGTCATATTGGAGGTCTTGTTGCCCCATAAGACCATATTGAATTTTATTGTTATTGGACTTTAGCTTTGTACGTTATGTATAATAATGGGAAATCTGGCTATGATAATAAACATGTTTCTAAGACTGCTTGAACTCAGTCACTTTTCTCAGAGATGGATGGACTGATTTTCATGGAATAAGTTGCAATAGAAAAGTCTAGTTGCCTAATAAGACCCTATTGAATTTTATTACAATCGGACTGTAACTTTGTCTGTTATGTATCAAATTGTAAAAGCAATGAAACTCCATTATCTCAGAAACTACACAACCGATTTGAACAAAATAGGACTGTCTTCAAAACTTCCAAATAACGAATTTTATGATTATTGAACATGTAGTTCGAAGGGTATGAAAAGAAACGTGTTCAGAAAACTTTACTTATTCATTTTTTCTTAGTTTGACCTTCGGAGCCACACTGGTGTTGATCAGTGTAATCGTATTTTTATTTTAACCATTATGTTGTCAATTGTAAAAATATTGAAAGTCTATTCTCTCAAAGATTACACGACTTATTTAAAGAAAACAAGTGTCAAACGAACAGGTTGTTCCTCAAACTTACAAAGAATCAAAACCCAAAGGCTGTTTAAAACTAGCTGCTTTGACCATAGTTCGAATTTAGGAGGCATTATGATAGAAAAACTATTTATTTAGTACAAATATTACGTCAAATTTCAAAAAATACTATGCTCCAAATATTCCTTCAAATACAACATCAATAGTCTAAAATCCAAAGATACCTCTATTGGATTATATTTGGCAATTGAAGGATGTTTGCTAGAAACCACATTGCGTAATGTTTGTCTACTGTGAAGCTACTGTCTAGTAATTTAAAATGGCGTCTGAATGATTTCGATTTCTGGCCTCCGGGTATCATACCGCTACCTCAAATCGTATTGGCTAATATTTGTCACTTCAGGCTGTTGATCGGAAACTCCGCCATCTTCGCCATAGAAATACCCAGATTATGTAGTTCGGCAATTTTATGATGAATTTTAGAATTTTATGATTTTATTATTATCAGGCTACCTGTAGCTAGCGGGCCGGTAGAGCCAGCAATGCTGAGACTCCCTTCTACACCGCCTCAGGGTCGGCTCTCGTGTGTTGGTCAAAGTAAACACTTGAACTTCGTCTCAAACAACTCTTTTATTTAGTCTGTCACTCCCACTTCCTTAGTCTCTATCTCCTACCCCGTCTCTTCACTTTCTTAGCATGCGGGGCCCCTTTTCCGACGTCGGCTTACGTTCTCCTTCCTAGCTTTGCCAGTTTGTCGTGGTGCTCCGAGTAACTAGCTAACTCCAGTAGGGATAACTATCCAGGTTAAAAAGCTGGATCCTAGCAGTTTTCATGCAGGAACATGAGGTCCTGAGGGCATAATGAGGGGGGGAGGGGAGGACTACAAAATGGTGTTTGGGCGTCGGTTGGAGGCTGGTTTTCTTTAAGAAGTTACGCACCTGATTGACCAGTTTTTTTCTGACGATGCCTTCACTTCACTTCCCAACTTCTCTTTTTCTATTTTATCTTTCGCTATGTCGCTTTTATTTTAATTCGAATTCGTTTACGTTAGTACATCCTTTCACCTCGAGTTTTTGTCGATTAGTGAAATCCAAATGGTGGTTGGCGGTTGGTTTTTGGCGCTCTTCAACGGTTCACCCATTAATTCCGCCTCCATTTCCAGAGGTTTTTTAGCCTCCGCCCCCGTGGTCGTTTTACGGAGTGTGTCCGGAGAGTACCGCTTTTAACTAATTCAAGGTTTACTTGACTCTTCTCTCAATATTTTAATATTTATTCGCGTAAATCGCGTCAAATGGGGTTTGAGGTCGGATTCTGGCAACTGGGTATAATCCAGGTTTCAAGAATCTATATTGATTGGTATTTGCCCATTCATTGGATGCCCCTCAGAAACGATCAGTAATATCAACGGCGTTAAAGAATTTTAATTTCACTGATAAGATCATTCAAATTAATATATAAGGAACAACATTTAATTATACATTATTTGAAATCTACTGACTAAAGTTGACACAAACAATCGAAATATTTATACGTACAAATACAGTATACCACAAATCGTACAAATCGGTTATACCACAATCAAAACAAAACCGCATCATGAAAGAATTGAATGTTATTTGCATGTATATGTGTTAATATATGTTTATATCGTCAGTTGAATTCAAAACTGGCACAACTCAAAATTTTGCAGTTTTGAGTTATTGATGGCAAACGATGCCAAATACTATAAAGTTTCATCTCACAAAGACCTGTTTTAAAATTCACAATATTTCCAGAAATATAAGTAGATGTGCCTTTATTGCTTAAATCTCAAATATCCCTAAAAATACGAAAAAAATGACAATGCTGTTAACTACAATAAAACACACAAGTTCACCGAAAAAGTTTATTTTTATCTCTCAAGTTCATTTAGTTATTATTGATTTTTATTGAAATAATGCACTTATTTATTTACAAATATCTGCACAGGAGACAGCGAGAGACAAATACCTATATCTAGACAAAATGACATTGATATAGAAAAGGTTTAATCTGCAGATATTTGCAGATTTCAAAGATATCTGTTAGTAAATTAGTGCATTGTTTCAATTAAAATCGTCAATAACCGATGAAATATGAGAGATAAAAATAAAATTTTCTTGGATGAAACTGTGTATTTGTGATAGTAAACAACAATGTAGAACATTGGAAAATTGTAGAAAATCACCACTAAATGTTATATATAAAATATGATTTTCAGTGGCCATCTGTAGAAACCTCCACAAAAGTCCATTAAAAAAGGCAGATGATACCTTTGAGAAAGTTGTTTCTTATAAAATGTGCAACAACTTTGCCGAACAAAGTGAAATTTTATATGCAAAAATGAAAAAAAAGGAAAATTCGCTTCTCACTGTTAATCCTCTCCCGCTCAAAGGTTTATCATTGAAATTTATAGCTTCACGAAAAAATTCAAGCTGAACACTTTGTAGACTAACTAAAATTACTGTCAACTGTAGTATTTTGAAGAAAATGCCCAGTGATGCTCTGAAGCAGCACATAAAAGTTTCTGGAACAATCGTAAGCACAACAAACTATTTTATGTCAAGATATGATGATTATAATTCTTGGTGCTCTGGAGTCACCATGAGCGGGAAAGGGTTAAGTTGAATAATCACAAAATTCCGACTTCTATAAAATGGAGAATAATTAATGGATCAACTTTCCTGGAGGTACAATGGCTCCAAAATCTAGTTTTTCTGGGTCAAAATAATTTCAATCACGTTTTTGCAGCTTTGGGAACAGTGTGCAATGGTTAGCTGTAAGACAAAGAGGCGGATAGCAGCCTTCTACCAAAGATAACTAGATACCCAGCTTCCATATTTTTCGTGTTCAAGACCGATTTTCGACGGTTGGTGCTGCCATCTGATGACTTAAATTCTCATAAACGGGTCACTATGAGCAAAACCGATTTGTGAAATTGTCTGCCAGAGTGGGGGCTTATATTGAGGGGTTATATTTATTTTCAGGTCCCATTCTACCAAAACTTAAAGTTTGATATATCGCAATACAGGTTTCAGAACCATTGTGAATATGGTCAGATTCACCGGGGCACCCAATTTTTGCTATATTAACCTCGGTATTGGTTGGCAAATGACTGGACACGTGTAACTTGAGACCCTAATGGAATGGTCCAGCAACTCATATCCCAACCTCCACGTGGTGCCGACCGGAATACGAGTAACCTTAGCGGAGATCGGGTAACCAACCCCCGGTGGAAACTATGGTTGTATGCTGACTGGGAAGGGGATCGTACGTGGCTGTATCTCCATATTAGGGGCAGCGTACAACAGCGTCTGACCCGGAGTGGGCGGCTGAACTATGGAATGCTGTATCCCGCCAGCTACACACGAGATGGCCGCCCCATCAGCAGGATGTAGGTATCGCGACCCTGGTAAGGTAGCATACCGAAACGTTTCTTCAACCACGAACAACAAATTTAGAAATACAAAACGGATCAATCGGCAAAGACCTAGGCTACGAACACGGAAAAAGATTAAGGTAAACGATTGGAAATTGGGTACTTGGAAAGTCCGATCTCTTAATGAACCGGCGTGGGCTAGCTTACTTGCTCGAGTACTACAGCGGCAGGGAGTCGAAATCACAGCGATTCAGGAGGTTCGGTGGCCGAATTCCGGAGAAACGGAATTCCGTGCAGTAGACCCTATTGCACGCACTTCTTTCAAGTATCTCATCTCCTACAGTGGCGGCAAAGCAGCGAAACGGGGCGTCGGTTTCGTAGTGCTGGGAAATCAGAAAACAAGAGTCATCCGGTGGAGGCCCGTAGATGACCGTATATGCGTACCCTCAATTAAGGGCAAATTCTTCAACTACAGTTTAATCAACACCTACGCACCAACAAACGACAAATCCGATAAAGTCAAAGATGAGTTCTATGACAAGCTTGAGCGAATCTATGACGAGTGTCCAAAACACGACATAAAAGTCGCCATCGGAGACGCAAACGCACAGGTTGGGAGGGAGGAATTCTTCCGTCCGGTCATTGGAAGGCATAGCCTCTACTCGACAACCAATGAAAACGGCCTGAGGCTGATAAACTTTGCCGCGGCCAGAGGAATGGCCATATGTAGCTCCTATTTTCCACGTTTGAATATCCGGAAACTCACCTGGAGGCATCCAAATGGAGAAGCCTGCTCCAAGATCGATCACGTACTGATTGACGGTCGGCACTTTTCGGATGTTACTGATTTTAGGTCTTTTCGGGGACCAAACATTGACTCTGACCATTATCTCGTCGTTTGTAAGACCCGCGCATGGCTGTCGAACGTGCTAAAATCTCGCACAGAGAGGACGACGCGTTTCAACATTCAGCGGTTGAAAGCTGATGCCGTGGAAGCAGAATACGCCAGAGAGCTGGATCAACGGATTGCAGAACAGCAGGAGGAAGGAGTGAAAGACATAAATGGGCTGTGGAGCACTATCCACGGCGCCATCGAAACGACTGCGAGAGAGGTGGTAGGTACGACGCGTGAAAGACAGGGCCTAATGGCTGGTTCTATGCCGAATGCCAAAAAGCGACAGATGAGAAGAACCGTGACAGGAGCCGCATGCTCACTGCGGCTACGCGTCAGAACAGAGAAAGGTACAGGGTGGCAAGAGCTGCCGAAAATAGAACCCACCGTCGGAAGAAGCGCGAGTACGAGGAGCAGGTGCTCGCCAAGGCAGAGGACAGCTATGCTCAAAACGACGTGCGGGGATTCTATAGAACTGTCAACAGAGTAAGAGACAGGAATTTCCCTGTGTCGGTCATGTGTAATGACTAGGACGGCTACCTGCTTACTGATAAACCGACGGTTGCAGCCAGGTGAAAAGAGCACTTTCAGGCGCTATTGAACGGTGAGGAGCCGGATGAGCAGAGCAGGAAAAGGATTACGATTATGAGTGACGAACAAGCTGTGGAGCCACCAGCACAAGAGAAGGTGAAAAAGGCGATTAGTGAGCTGAAAAATGGCAAGGCCGCTGGGAAGGACGGTATCCCGGCTGAACTTCTCAAAGCGGGAAGCGAGCGGCTGTACTATGCGATCCACCAGATAATACTAAGGATTTGGGCGGATGAACAAATGCCGAACGACTGGTTGGAAGGCCTCATATGCCCTATCTATAATGAGAGCCATCGATTGGATTGTGGCAACTATAGAGACATAACGTTGCTCAACTCCGCATACAAAGTGCTCTCCCGTATCCTGTTCTTTAGATTGAGACCGTTAACGGAATCCTTTGTTGGCGAATACCAGGCTGGTTTTCGATTGGGGCGTTCCACGACGAATCAAATTTTCACCCTGCGACAGATCCTCGATAAGTTCCGGGTGTACAACTTATCGACTCACCATCTGTTTGTGGACTTCAGGGCGGCATACTACTCAGTGAAAAGAAACGAGCTGTGGCAGATCATGCTGGAACACGGTTTCCCTACGAAACTAATAAAGCTGAGTCGTATGACACTGGAGAGATCAAAATCGTGCGTGCGAGACATCAGCCGCGTTCGTAACGTTGGATGGACTGAAGCAGGGGGATGGGCTCTCCAACCAACTGTTTAACATCGCTCTTGAGGGTGCAGTACGAAGAGCAATCGTGGAAAGAAACGGTACGATCATCACGAAATCTCACATGCTTCTTGGCTTCGCGGACGACATCGATATCATCGGTATCAACCGTAAGGCCGTGGAGGAGGCTTTCGTACCTTTTAAGAGGGAAGCAGCGAGATTGGGACTTGTCATAACCTCTGCCAAAACGAAGTACATGGTAGCTGGCAGAAAGCGTGGGAGTCCCCGTGGTGTTGGTGCTGAAGTGGAAATAGATGGAAAACGATTTGAAGTGGTTGACGAATTCGCTGATACCCCCGGTGGCCCTTTATGGACATGAAGCATGGACGCTGAAGGAAGCTGATCGACGAGTGCTCAGAGTTTTTGAGCGTAAAGTTCTGCGATTTATACTTGGCGGTAAACTGGAAGATGGAGTGTGGCGCAGACGCATGAATCATCAATTGTACCAGGTATACAAACATGGTGATAAATAGCGGGGCAGGCTTCAGTGGGCTGGATATGTAGCCAGAATGCCTGACGAGAAAGCCGCCAAAACTATCTTCAGTAGAGAACCAGGAAGAGGCCGTCGGATCCGTGGTAGGCCTCGCACTCGGGGGATGTGCGCGGTGGAAGAAGATGCCCGATCTGCTAGTGTACGAAGAGACTGGAGAACGGCTGCCCAAGACAGAAGAAGCTGGACATCTCTAATTCGTTCGGCCCTAGACCGGAGAACGGTCCGTTAGCCAACAAAGTAAAGTAAAGTAAGCAAACATCACAGTTACGTAACTGAGTCAAATACCCCCCTCCCCCATGTGTAGCAATAAGTAACGCAGACTCAACCCCTCCCTGTTTTATGCGATACGTTATCTGTGTACGACGGCTAATGAGTGCTAAAGGCGAATGGAGGACTGCAGTTTAAGAACGAGTGACTTAGCGACATATTCTTGGTTCGGCACTGGATCGATAAATGGTCTGTCGCCGCAAAATAAAAAATAACAGGAGGGTTGTGTGCAAAGCCCGCAAGGTTGAAGTAGAATACTTTTACAAGAAAAATAACCCGGCTGCTTGCGTGTCAGTCCTTTTTTTTCAGTGAATAAACGTTGACTAATCAGACTAATCGAATTTTGCGCTTCAACAAGGATTGACCATTTTCAATAATATAGTAAGTTGCTTGTCACGGTTGGGGCTTGACAATTTTTGAGTTTTGATATGACATTTTTTCGGATGTCGTGCTCATGACTAAAGGAAAAGATAATTCAGTACGTTTTGAGACACAGAGATATAGTAAACTTTATTACTTTTACAAATTTAAAAATTTGAGTTAACTCATTAGAAAATATTAACTCTTCAATCAAGTTCTTATTTTATCCTGAAAAGGACAATTTGTTGTTTATTTTAGTATCAGATAAGATGCCGATCACATCTTTTGCACAAAGTTGGACCGTAACTCACATTGCCATGACACGACAAGACAGCGCGTTTGCCAACGATTGATGGCAACACTCTGGCAAGCCACGGAGAGGAAATTTCACGGTTGATGTGATGCCTAAAATTGATCCATCAAAAAGTTTGAAACTCTCATTTTCTTGTTTCGTTGTCGGGACCGCTGGAGGCGCGTTATCAAGTGTACTGGAGGCAGCAGGTGCTGCGACAAGGACGCTGGGGGGTGTTTCGTCAGGTAATGTGTGCGTTTGGGAAACGATTACGGAAACTCACTCTCAGGTAGGCAGCAGCGGAATTCATCTCATCTTCTTATGCTGAGCTTATTAAAAGTTGCGCCAAACTGTAATCAGAAGACGGATAATTACTTCTCTTTTATCTCCTAGACTTCGTTCATAACGTATGGTGGCTGTTGTGAGACCATGCATCGTTCGTAAGGCGCTTACTAAGGGATCAGATGGAACTTTTACGCGCTTTCATTCTTCGCCAAACCGGCAAAATCTTAATTGTGCGTGAAATGTAGCATCTCGCAAGGAGTTTTCTAATTACCGTCTTACGTGACTATTTTTCCAGATAGGTTTGTTTTGGGAAATCGAAATAGCATTTCGTGAGTTTGTTTACTTGTTGAATCTGTTGAGGTAATTTGGCGATAGCATCAACCACTAAAAACCGCTTTTTAATCTAACAGATTTCTCTTTTGAGTGTGATACAAACAAAGAACTTCACACTCAGCCATTCGTTAATCGTATCTAAGCCATACAGTAGCATCATGCTGCCAGGAAACTTTTCGAAGACAGAAACACTTTCGGGTTGAGCCATTTCTGTGCCACGCAGATAGGAAGCGATAAAATACCCATTATCAAACATCCGAAGGCCAAAGAGCGTAAAATTTAAATGACGTGTAAATAAAAGTGAAAGCACTCCTACCACGGAAGGCGATTATAAAGTTTCCTTTGACTGGGGCTTTCGCACGTAATCGCTTCTAGCGTCGATTCCAGGACGCATATGCTGCCGTCCCGGCCCCAAGATGTGGTGATCCCATCTGGTGCGATGTGACATTGCGATTGCTTACCATGGGGAAGGATCTTTGCAAAGGATAGAAAAGTTTTCTATGTGAGATTCGACTTTCCGTTGGCCGTGACCTGGGTTTTCATAGGAGCGCGGCTATTTGAGGTTGTCTATAAGTGTGTTTGTGTTTAATTTGCCATTGGGACTAAAATTGAATTTAGTTTACCGGGTTGAGGTTCGGTACAATTGATGTGGTTTGGCAGCAGCTGGCAACAGATGAGCAGAAAATTTTTTTAGCCTTTACTGTGAAAGTTTCTTCTGTTGGTCGGTTAAACTATTTCTACGGACGGTTTAGAATTATATGAATTGATATTGAACTGGGAGTTTTCAGGATTTAAGCTTTCTTTATCTCACCAAGAACGAATTCGTGGAAAATTTTGCACACAAATTGTCTGAAGCTGAAAACTAAAACAACTGAAATCCGTTACCTGTCGACTTTCCTCTAACTTTTGTTAACGACAAACAATCAAAGCAACTAAATTTAAAAATATTTCGAAACTGTATCCTACAATTTATCCAAATGAGGATCGATTGGAAAATCATTCGTCGATTAGGGAAAGCTGATTCTTTACCCGCGGGCAAATTGAAATATATGACATTATCCTTCGAAGTAAACAATCGTTGACTCCTGTTTCACCTTTCGGATGTGCAGTAAGTCTTCAATAGCAATCGCGTGCCATCATCTCCCAGGGACAATTCATGTTTTAGCATTTCATTGCCCGAATGCCGAATTCCGTGTACGTCACGACTGGATTACCCCGGCAAGTCCCCATAGGGAGAGCAAGAAAACAATCAAAATTCAATTCACGTACGAACGGAAAAAAAATGCAGAAAGAGATTGGTTTTCATTTTATGACATTTTTATTGCCCGTCGCCATTCGGCAACATTTCCGCATAGGCTAGTGTCTGGTTGCATTCCACCTACCCATACCGGACGAAACCACTGCCGATTCGGAAGCTCAAAAAGTTCCGCGACAATCGGCTGTCTCATCATGGCAGCACCTAGAAAAAAAACTATAAAAAAACAGGGTGACTGTAACATACTCTTTCTAGCAATACCGAATTTCAATGTTCAATAAGTTACAGTTACTGGGTGATTTTTAGTATACCGGTCACCCTGCTGCTCAAAAACCTTCGCAGCTGATCGGTGGCTCTCCTTAGGAGATCATCAGTCGAAGCGAGTGGACTATAAAAATGTAAAATATAGGACGCTTGGTGAAAATCAAATTTTGACCCCGCAGCTGTCTTGCCTCTGCGTTTTGCGGATGCTGAACAAACAAGTCCGAATTGGTTTTAGCAATGGCTTCTATTGGTGGTCGGAATTGACAATTTTTCGCATGTCCCATACCCAACCGCTGCCGGGTTCCGTATTTTTTTTTTGTTCTGCGGGAATTTCGAACCTGGTCAAGGAGTGGGAGTTTTTGGCTCGTTTTGCTTCGTCAGGAACGCAATCAAGGATGTGACATATCGTATTTTGATGAGCTTATATAATATTTCGAGGGGCCGCTGGTCCGCCTCTTTGCTTTTGTCGTACTTGACTGGTTTCGATTTCCGTGAGCGGCTGCCTGGACGGGGAAGACTCGCCGAAGGCTATTGTCAGAATGCTTCTTTGAAAATATATTCGGTTGCCTTCTTCGGTATGAATTTTTACGATTCCCGGCGGGCCTTTCGAATCGGTGATGAGAAGCAACAGAGCAACAACTGTCATCGTCGTCACCGGAGTTTTCAACAGTGGAGTGGTTACCGTGCCTAGTGGGAATGGAATTTGATGAAATTTGAAAACTTTTCATCTCATGAGCTAGTGAATTCGAATTCGGAAAGAGCCCATGGCGATTGGATTAAAACTTTGATTCCCGGTTCTGGTTTCGTTGTTCGCGGTAAATCGAAGTGAACAAAATTTAAAACGAGAAAAGTTCGAGCGAATTAATGAAACTTCCATTCCATTGCACCGAGAGTGGCTGGGAACGAACAAGTTTACACGAAACAGTTTCTTCATTACTTCATGGAATACCCCCGTAGTATAGCAGCAATCCTGTTTTTTGTTCATTAAAAATATTCTCGGTTACCTGCTATTACAAGTTGAACTGTTGGCCACTTACAGCATCTATCAGTTTGGTTTTAAATTAAGTCGTTAACTCTTGGTAATCTTTCCAGGGGAAATTACAAATCCTATTCTCAGTTCCAGTTAGCATATATCTGAGATTGAAAAATGACTTCTACTTAACGTTAATTTCCATTCCCACTCAACAGTGCCATTGACTAGGCAAGCTTATGCCACCAGAGCAGTTAAAAAGTGCATTATAATAAACCCAGTCGAAGATTGAAATTGTGCATTCGAATGCACTCGTCAGTGCTTTGCGAGAAAAGGCGGCGAACGCAATATCGTTCATGCATAACACCTACACTCCAAAGCGGAGAAAGACGGTTAGAAATACGATAATTAAGGCCTTTCCAGTCCATTGGGAATGAGGCGTTGATGGGTACTACAATGCAGCCCCCTACACACGGTCATATGCCAAAGTGTATTGATCGGATGTCGTTCATTCGATGTGCTCTCGATGAAAAGCAAGCGATCGCATTGAGAGTAGAATCGAACAATTATGATTACCGCAATATTGTTGTGAACAAGTCCCGCCTTTGCCTGGCCGACAGATTTTGCTGGTGTTGCGATGGGGTAGAATCAGGTATGAACTCTACGGGTGATGTCGTACGCAATTTCGAGAGTTCTTTATGGCGTTGTTTGTGGCTTTTGGATTCGTTGATTGGATTAAGTGGATTTGTTTATTGTCGGGTATTTTTCATATTACTGCTTTGCAGAAATGCTGGCGGCGATCATAATTTAATTCCAAAGCAAAACCTTGGTGCTACATTCCTTATCGGAGCTCAACTTTCTGTTTATCATATACAGACTTAATTTCTGAACTTTGTGCATTCTTCGTCCTTTCTTATCAAGAACGTTAAAAAAATTTAATGATAATAATAATAATAATAATAATAATAATAATAATAATAATAATAATAATAATAATAATAATAATAATAATAACAATAAGTATAAAGTAATTGGTAGATTGGTAGGTAATTGGTAGATCATTATTTACTTCTTTCATTTCTCTTCTACAAAACTCCTATTTGCAAGATCTCGTTCTTTCATCTAGTCGAAAAATATTATTTCAGCCTTTGCTAAGACCGCATTGACGTGTCGATTCCATCACAATTCAGTTTTTTTTTAATATTTTGCTTTTATCACTCTTGAATTTATTACGCAAAGTATTCCGTTTTTGTAACATTACTGAGATATATGAGAAATATTATAAAAGAAAGAGGTAATGACATTTCAATTCATAGCTTCGCAGTTGATCGATAATATGAAAATAATATTATTTTTTACCAGTATACACCGTACAACAGCTACAAAACTACTTAAGGACAGAGGTCATATAATCAACATTTAAGTAACTGATGATTTACTTATTATTTATTTTAGTCTATTATGTGTAGGGGACCATCCATTAATGATGTCACGCGTTTAGAGGGGGGAGGGGGTTTCAATTATTGTGACATTTTGTGACATATGGGGGAGGGGGGGTTAGCTTGAGTGTGACATCACATTTAGACTCAAAAAAAAAAAATTAAAAAAGTCACATACCTAACCACAGAGTTCAACTCAGAACTATTTATGATATTTGCATCATTCATTTATAGCTCTACGATCCCTGTTTTTGCTTAAGATTTGCTTTAGATAAAATAAATGACAATTTTTTTTTCATGTTAAAAAGCATAATGTTCGTTAATTATGATTTACCGTGCATGTTCGTTTATGAATGACAGCGCAATTGCATTAGTTTTTAGTGTCTCTCAATCCAATCAATAAATCCAAAGCTTGTGACAAAACGTAAATAAAAATGCTTGGCTATTGTAACATGTGGAGAACATTTGGATTGTGAATTGATTCACGAAGAGGAACTAAATATTGATGGTCTTTCTATTAAATTTCTCGATTTTTAATCAATTATTACCAAAACAAGGGGGGGGGGGGAGTTGAAAACGTGACGTAATTAAGGAGGGTGGGTCAAGGAAGTTGACAGCTTGTGACAAGGGGGAGGGGGGAGCTAATTTTTCCCAAATTTTGCGTGACATCATCAATGGATCGTCCCTAGAGCATGTTTTACGATAACTATGGATTTTTTTTGTGAATTTTGAAATGGGTTTTTATGGGATGAAACTTCATAGTATTTAGCACCGTTTGTTATTGAAAGCTGAAACTGCAAATTTAGAGTTTTGGAAATCTTGAATTCAACTGACGATTTGTGGTTCCACAAACGCCGGGAGTTAAATAATCGGATTTTTTTCTCGAAATATTACACATTAAGAAAGCAAAAGGCAAACTTTTGAACAAGTATTTTCCTAACAGTCCGGTATTTTTCGATGAATGTTGTACGTTGCATTTTATCGCACAAGAAATCCCATTTCATCATAATCATGGAGACAGAAAGACAAGACGAGGCTCCTTTTTTCCTTGAATACTGTTACATTTTCCTCAACTACACATAATTTATTAGGTATTCTGTAAGCTCTACGTGAAATGTTATGTTAAATAATGGAAAATTGAAACTCTTATTCCAATTATGAAGCTTGAATCAAAATTTTTAGATTAATATTTTTCAAACGAATCAAACAATGGGAACAAAGTTTTGTGCTGTGCAGTGTATCCGTATTAGAAGCGAAGCATCCAATCTTAGCATTTTCACGATCTGTTAAACGAAGGATATTTTTCATAGGAACGTTCAATAGATGCGTTTAGAACTGACTTACACCGTCTGCAGCGTCGATGTTGCCATAGTTTAATTTTGATTTTCAACTGGATTTGATGAGTTTCATGATATAAAACTTTTGAAAGTATATTTAATACTTACATTTTTAATAAATTTTGTAATTTATTACACATTTTAAAAATGTAAAGCAATGGCGAGCTAACTAGTACTTTGATATTCAATAACTGGTTTTTGAAAGATTTGAAAAAAAATATCAAGATAATATAGTTCAAATAAAAACACTATAGAACGCCTTGCTTTAATGGTTACTGAATCTGACCCTAGAATTATTAGGAACTTTTACGAACATTTTCATGAAAAGCTATTTCGAATTTAAATTTTTATTTTGAACTTTGGAAAATGAATGAGGGAAAACATAAATTCCACAGGTCTTAGACCATCCTGACTCAAGCGTTATTCTGTTTTAGTAGGTGGAATCTTTCGAAAATTGAATAACAAAAACTTTGATCTTTAACTAAATGTTGTCTGTTGAAGACTTGAAGCAATTTGATTTATGGGCTTCACAAACATATTTAATCAAAAAAAAAAAAAAAACTCTTTTGTTCAAGAGAGACTGTAAGTTGTCACTGAATTAAAAAAATATAAAATAATATTAATATTTGTTACGCAACTATGTTACAGCTGTTTTTTGTCAATCAAAATGCAACTTCATTTTGAGAAAATAGTAATAAACCATTCAAAACATTTCCCATTGCTAATAACAACCTTGTGCCAATTTCTGGCAGAGCCCGAATAATGTCACGATCAAAGTGTTTTAAAGCTACGCTTGTTGGTGACAAAAAGATCGATTGAAGGGTTTCCAAATTCGCAAAAGAATATATTTATCGCAGCTAAGCAGCGGTTTTAAATTCCTGGAAGTGGTACAATTAATTGAAGCGGCGTATGAGCAGTGACAGCGTACTTACGTTTAGTACTTCTACCGACCCTAACTTTATAGTGATAAACAGTCCTAGTATCAGCGTATGGCTCTGTTAATAGGTTTAATTTGGTAAAAAATATAACGTGGCTACAACAATTCTAACCTTTAATTACGCTCCGCTTTTGCACTCTTGTGTATGGGAATTATATAGACGCGCTATTCCTGCACTATTTGTTTAAGAAAAATATAAATGTTTAAAAATAATAATTATAGCTAATACCCTATACCTTGAAATATCCTACAATAACTTTTAGTAATTTTAATATGCAAAAAATTTTTCAAGAACTTAGATGGTTGAAATTGCTGAAAGTGTGGAGCTCGACTGGCCTTACATTGACTGTCCCTATTGTGCTTGCTGTTGGTTGTCATTTATCAGCAGGGTTGTTTTTCTCGGGAGGCGATTGGCACCGAGGGGTCGGTAACACTCCTCCGCAATTTGACGACTCGAACTGCTGGTCGACTAATATCTCATTTCGCCTCACGTCTAGTACTGCTATTTTCACTGCGGGCCTTTCATACACTCCCTTTGCTGTTTGAACAGTAACCTGCCGCACCTGACCATCACGATTGGTAACTCCAATGACACGGCCTTTCGGCCAGCAGCTTCTAGGATGTTCCGGATCTGCAATCATCACAATGTCCCCTTGTTCGATTGGCTTAACATGTTCATACCATTTTGAACGCCTAGTTATTTCTGGTAAATAGTCTCGAAGCCATCTCTTCCAGAATTGATTCGCCAGCATCTGTGATACATGCCAGCCGTGCCTTAATGCTATAGAGCTATTGTCTAATGAAATGAGAGGTTTAAATCCTTCGGAACTACCTAACAACCAATGATTTGGGGTGAGAGCAGGGGCGGACTCATCATCTACAGGGACGTATGTAAGCGGCCGTGCATTTAGTATCCCTTCGATTTCAATCAGAGCATTTCTAAGTTCCTCTTCAGTCGGTCGTCTTGACAGCTTAAGCTCTACCAGATTCTGTTTCACTGATCGAATGAGTCTTTCCCAGCTACCACCCATGTGGGGGGCAGCTGGAGGATTGAAACACCACGGGGTTGTTGATGTCGAGAACTCTGCGGCCATCCTCTCTTGATCCAGTTGTTGTGAAACTTGCCTCAGTACTTTCTGTGCGCTGATAAAGTTCGTCTCTCTATCACTGTAAAACACAGCTGGTGTTCCTCGTCGGGCAAGTTGCGCAGAGCCATTATGCATGAGCTTGTGTTCAGAGAGCTAGCTAGTTCAATATGTATTGCGCGAATAGTAAGACATGTTAGCAAGACCCCCCATCTTTTCTCAACCCGCCTTCCAACCGAAATTTCAAAAAGGCCAAAATAATCAACGCCAGTATGAGTGAAAGGACGTGTATACGCAGCCAATCTGCATTTTGGTAGGTCTGCCATTGCCGGTGGTCGCGGCTGGGCTGTTGATATTTTACAACTTTGACAATTGGACCTAACCTTTGCGTAGACTCGACGGATACGACTGATGGAAAAACGTTGACGTAGTTCATTGATTACCGTCTCATGATTCTGAATCTGATGATAAAACCTTTCATGGTAGCTGTTCACAATGAGGTTAGTAACTGGGTGATCACGAGGTAGAATAATAGGATGTTGAGCCTCGGTCTCAAGAAATTCGCACGCCGCTGCCCTACCACGCATCCTCAGAATATTGTTTTCGTCAATGAAAGGGCTCAGCTTATATATGGAACTACCTTTAGAGACTCGCGGTACGTCGTGTTTACTTTCACCTGTTAGACATGCTATTTCGTCACTGTAACATTCCAACTGTGCTATACTGTGCTATACGGAAACCTCACGTTTTGTGAGTCGATGTTTAACTTCCAACAGGCTCTTACTTAGCCTGGCCCAGTTTATTTTGAAAGTGAAGCAGTCTGTTTTGGTGCACCACCACATGCCAAGTACCTTTTCGGTGGCCAAGTCCGCTGAGAAGTTGTGACTTTTCTCTTCTTTTTCACTCCTTCATAGAAATCTCTGACAGTGATGGTCCTCTGCGCGTATTCGAATTTGATGAAACATTTCGCGAATGTCGCCGCATATTGCGAAGCGACACTCACGAAATTTGTATAAAACGGCTGGTAAGGAGGTTAGAGATCTGGACCCGTAAGTAAATTGGAATTCAAGGAGACCCCATTAGAGACGGCTGCAGCATCCCAGACTAGTCTAAACTTGTTCGGCTTATTGGGATTCGTAACCGGAAAGACCGGTAAGTACCATACACGTTCGTAGTTGACGGCAAGTTCCTCGCTTGGCAGTTTCCGTATGTACCCTTTCGTGATATAATCGGCTAATTTTTCGTCTAGCACTCGGGCTAAGTCGGGATCTTTTTCCAATCGTTTCGCCAAGCTGTAGTATCGCTTTAGCGCCATTTGCTTGCTTTCTGGCAGTTTTACACGATCACGCTTCCAGAGCAGTCCGCTCTCGTACCGCGTACCATCGAAACGGGTCATTTCTCTGAGCAGTTCAAGGGCGCGTTCGTCGTAGGCCGATGTCATTACGTTTGTTTGCTTAACAATGCCGAGACTTTCAAAAGAAAAAAAGTAGGAGGTTGTATCCAAGACACGACCGCATAAGTGACGTAGAACTACGTACACTATTAACAAATGCATTGAGTGTTTCATTACCCTAGTAACACAACTGTTTTTATCAAAGTTTTATAGCGCTTTTTTGGATGTATTGAGCGCTATAATCAAAGTTTTATAGCGCTATTTTACTATTTTTACTTGGGTAATGAGTTATAATGTCTACTAATGAAGGGTTGTGAATTTCGTGAACCGGTTTCAGCAGTTAGCAGATCGTGCCGAATTAAAAACCATACACAGCACACACACACAAATCATACCATATCATAGACACACACACATCATACCATATCATTATACCATACACACATCATACCATATCATACACACATACACACATGATACCATATCATACACACACAGCAAGCAGGCAACCAATTAGAGGACGTTATTTTTATTTCAACAAGGCTTGACAATTTTCAATAGTGCAATAGTTCGTAGATTCAAACAACATTTTTCTGCATTTGGGCAGATGCGTGTTTAATTTTCCAATCGATTGCTGCAAGAATGAAGAAAATCGGTTGAAAACCAACCGACCTATAAGCATTTGAAAAGGGACAAATTTCGTCCCAGTTTTTCAGTTTGCATTCCTGTGGGGTATGCTAAAGTAAAACATAGTTCTACGCCAAAAAGGCATTTTGTTGTTCAAAATCGGTTGCTGATCGCAACCTTTGTGCTGGCCCAACAGCGGATACACGGACAACATGCACTGTGGAAGCTATTTCACCTTCTGTAAATTAGACAGCCGCGACAGATGTAACTGCTAGAATCCGCACAGAATGCTTGCTTACGTTGTCAAAAAATATTAACTTTCAATGAGTTGTTTATTTGTCTTGAAAAAAGGCATTTTGCTGTTCAAAATTGGATTTGATGATGACGATCTTCATGCTGCCCTAACACGGGGGAATAATGGCAGTTTGGCGACACACGCTGAGATGAACCGCGAGGCACGCTGAGAAGAACCGCGCTGCTCCTGAGACGTGGTGACCAACCACAGGGCTAGTGCTGCTGCTGCTGTTGACAACTTGTCGCTGTCCAGAACTATTATGAGCGACTTCGGCTGAAACAGGCTCTTATATAGGCCAAATGGCATGTTTTCAATTGCAAGGTATATGATTCTGTCGACCGTGCTTGGGAAGCAATCATATAACGACCAATCAGAGGACGTAATTTTCGTTTAAACAAGGCTTGACAATTATCAATAGTACAATAGTTTGCATGATCAATCAACAATTTTCTACATTTGGGTGGATGCGTGTATAATTTTCCAAACAATTGCTGCAAAAATGAAGGAAATCGGTTGAAAACAAACCGATTTATAAGCATTTAAAAAGGGACATATTTCGTCCCCTTTTCGTTAATAGTTTCCCTATATACATCCCTATGTGGTAGGCTAAAGAAAAACGTAGATCTACGTCAAAAATTCTTTACAGCGAGATCTAGTGAAGTTTTATCTTCGCATTCACACGCGCACACGTGATACGTATAGTGAACCATATTCATTTGCTGATTTTCTGGCACTCCACCGTATACAGTCCATCCTAGACGGGTTTTTATAGCGATAGGTTGACCGACCTTACCTTCGCGGCTTTTTCTCACCAACATAATACTAGCGTGCTGTATTCCGATTAATAAACGTGGGCGTACGTTTTCATAGGATGTCACCGGAATATTATTTTAGTAGTGGTTTTCCCGTCGAAGTTGATCCATATTCAGCGATTGATATGGAAGCTGCAATTCTTTCACGGTGCGAACGTTATCTAGTGCAAA
The DNA here is from genome assembly GCF_029784165.1 of Wyeomyia smithii. NCBI lineage: Eukaryota > Metazoa > Arthropoda > Insecta > Diptera > Culicidae > Wyeomyia > Wyeomyia smithii. Next base: position 206,775,747 of record NC_073696.1, read on the forward strand.
TCGTTTTACTTCTCTACCTGGAGTTTCTAGTCTAACTTTACGTGATTCGTTTTCAGCACGATGCGTACCACCTGTCCATTTCAGACGTAGCGGGAATGGCTCTCCGGCCAGATTTAGCTCGTCAGCAAGTGATTGATCCATAAAAGTGAGCGAGGATCCATCATCAAGGAACGCGAAGCAGTGAATTGATATGCCAGAGCCATATACCACCACAGGTACATATCGAAATAATACTGGACTCGATTCGCTTTGGTGGGTGTTGCATGGCTGCTCGTAGCGTTGCGGTTTCGGGCCTGTCTCAGCATTCATATTTTTATGAAGCAAGGGGTGGTGTTTGAATGTGCATTCTTGTACTCCACACGTTTTAGGCTCGCATGTTCCTTTATGTTGTTTCAAGCATTTTCGACACACTTTTGCTTCTCGTACAACAGACCACCTTGCATCATAGGGAATTCCTGAGGGCAGCCATTTCGGACATATTAAAAAATCTGTTTCTTTATTTATTCATCTTATATACGGTACTGCTGCATAGATTCAGCTCCGATGAGCAACAGGCTCGAGCAACTGCGGATCAAAATCTATAGATCAAGATCTATAGGAAAAAAGCCAGTGTTTGTAAAAGAAACCAGATATCCGGAGTACACTGACGATCCATGAGATCCCAATACTGTTGTAACGTATGCGTTCAAAAAATGGACTTCTTTCGAAAAGGAGTAAAAAAATAACTAAGACAGGTAATTGAGTTTGATAAATTTTACATGGAAGGTAATTATGTTAGCTTACTCGCGCTTCCGGCAGTTATCCGGAACATTCGCCATGGCGAACGAAAACATGCGTGTGGGCATGTTTTTGAGTTCTTTCTTCGTTTTATTTATGAATTCGTCCTCAGTTTTCGCGACAGAATTGTTGGAATAGATCTTGCGCTTCAGGTTTGCTCAGAAATCGTCAATGAGGCGCATCTTGGGGACGTTGGGCAGGTTCGTCCAGGTTCGGGCAGGTTGCGTCCGAAAAATCGATGTGGCTTCCGACCAACGGTCATGTTTCAATGTAATGACTAAGCTGCGTCGCACGGTGGATCACGGACCGTATGTCAGTGTTTATTAAGCGCATTTTGAAGACTTGAATCAACTTTTCATATGAAATAAATCAATTTTCATTCTAATTTTTGAGTGGATACCCGTTATTTGGGATTACAACCATCGAGAATTGTACTGGGTACCAACAAATTTAATATGAGTGAACTTGCCGTTGATACCAGCAGATCATGTTGACAGCAGATAGCAGTGCTCTGTACGATGCATGCTGTCTCCATGGTTTGACGCAGACAAATATAGTTCAGAATTCTCGCTCTAGAATTCTTGATATAGTACTTGTGCACGAGCCAGCACTTTAAAACTGCTGTGTGATGAAGGGAACCCATAGTAACCCGGATCATCCTGCTCTAGACGTGACGGTAACTGAAAAAGTGTCTATTGCCCTTGAAATAACATCAGAACGTCGTGGATTCGATTTTCGGCAGGTTGGATACGATGTGTTGAATGAAGCGTTATCAGCAATTGACTGGCATTTTTCAAACTCCCAACGGGATCTGCAAAAAATTGTCGACATGTTCAACGCAGAGATTCGAACAGTAATCGAAACCCGCTTCGGTTTGCCAACATCTCCTTGAACTGCTCAACGAAACTATTAAAAGCATCGATAGCGGTACAATCGATTCCTGTATTCTCGTTGTATTGAGGGAATTCAAATCGTGTTTATCACGGTATCTTCTTCAAAGTATGGAAAGCCGGTGAGATGGTTTTGATTATACTTGACTGATAGAGTGGTATGTGTTAGTATTAAGTTCTACATTCTGAGCCATTTATAATTTCTTATGGAGTGCCGCAAGGTATTAATCTGAATCTTCTTTTGTTTTCACTCTTCATTAACGAGGTTGTTGCTATATTCCCTCAAGATATATGGCTCGTTTTTGCGTACGATATGAAAATGTTCTTGATGTCTTCGGTGATTGGAGTAACCGGAATCTCCTTACCCTGTGCATAAAAAAAGCTGTGCGTAGAAAACTACAGCCAATCAGCTTCCCATACAGCTTGTCAACGCTGCATGCTTTTGGTGATTAAGACGTTGGAAAAGCACAAGTCATTTTTGTTGCGAAGGTCCTGGCCAACGAAATTAACTTGCCTGTCATTCTCGTGAAATTGAGCTTGTTTAATCTGGAAAGAAATCTGCGAAGACATAAACTTCTGAACATAGATATAAAGTATTGACGGCAGAGGTACAGTATGATGAGATAAGGTTCATGTCAACGAGGTCCAACAAAGTTGCAGGTTACTCGGGATAAAATATTTTGAGATTTAATAGTATCATTTCACAGTTCATTTCACCATTCTGAATTGCGTCGGGGGTCAATTTCTGGCCTCTGGTTTGCACCCGATTTGAAAACCTGCAAAGTCGTCATTTTGAATTTTAGACTGATTCCCCGCTCTTGGACTTCATCCCAGTTTCGGAATTTTACCTATTTGTTGTTACAAAGACAGTAAGAAAGAAGGTTTTATGCGGGGTGCCCTAGGAAACACATCGACCATCTCCGATTTTGACCAACATTTTTGAGCCGATGTATTTTGAATCCGAACTAATAAATCCAACGTTCAGTTCCGATGGGTGGGCCCCTCGGCCACTTTTTGCGAATTGAGCAGAACAACTTTTTCAATTTGCAGATACCTCGGGACTCTGAAGACTTACAAGTGAGCTGACATATCATTTTGAAGGGTTCTTGTAGATACGAACTATGTAGTTATTTCTCTGCAGTGTTTCCAACATTGCGTTCTTTTTTCGATTTAAAACTTAATTTGCAATTTTCTCGAAATATTCTCCCTTCGATTTTGATATTTTAACAAACCAACGGTTTTACATAGGAATCACTAATATCAGAAAAAAGAAGTGCAGTATTTTCGAATTTGCAGGATTTTGAAATTTGCCTACACGCTGCTACTACAACCGCAACGGTATCCTAACAGGCGCTTGTGTTATCAGAGAGATTTTCTATTATTGTAACTTTCGCAGCCGATGCTGGAATTCAGGGAATTCGCGGTACCCACGAGATCGCGATTTTCCACTTTTCCTAGCCATAATGTTTTTAAGGATGATTGAACGGAATCATTCAAACTCAAAGAATAGTGTTGAGTTGAATTCTCACAGAAGCTACTAAGGATTGAATAAAATAACTGACAATAAAAATACAATAAATTCAATTAAAATCCTTTTTAACTCATTTTAAATTTAAATGAATTATGCCATGCGATTTTTTCACTACTTGAGAAGTATGAAACCTCATTCATAGATTTCCCTCCAGTCATAGTGTGGCTTACTCCTTCAGCCCTGAAAGCAACCCGCAGCATTTTCCCTCTGCCGGATAAGTACCGTGGAAATTTACAGGACAGAAC